>NC_041389.1:45979587-46000897 GCF_002162155.2 Triticum dicoccoides
GGGGGCTAAAAACAACATTTGAATGTACATAGTACGAGACTTAATATCGATGTTTCAATTCGGTGTACATTGTAAGATTTGAACCGAGGACCAGGCATACGGGTAATTATTTCGAATTCGTGCCATACTAAGTTTCAGAAGTTGACATTGGCTCAATTTGTTATGCTATTTTGTAGGTCATATGTTTGAATCCATCCAAAAGTTTTCTCACTACCATGGTGTTCATCATATACATATGAATTTGTATTAAAAAGTAGCATGGATACAGTGAAATGTGAAATCGACGTTAGAATTGGATATCGCTACGTGACACACACTCTAATTCAAATAACTAATTATGTGACACACTCTACTCCACATTAGTGTGGGTACCGTTTTGATTTTTTTCAAATAACTCCTCATTAATTAATTTATGTTACTCCCTCTGTTCACTTTTATAAGACCTTGAAGACATTTCAGACAATGTGCAAAACAGTTCATTTTAAGTTGTCTGAAACGACTTACAAAAGTGAACGGATGGAGTATCTCGTTTCGAATGACTAATTATTGCAAGGAAAACACGGGCATGGTAATACATACAGATTCGTTTGCAAATGAAAGAAGATTCATTTGCATTCTCAAATGTAGGCGCACCAGGCAGACCAGGGTCGTGTCGGGGTGGACGCTAATTCGGTGCCTTAAAGGCAACAGCCCTTGGGTGACTGACATGTGGGCCAGCCACCTGTTGGGCCCACATGTCATGGACACAAAGGAAGGTGCCTTAAGGCACCGAAGCATAGTCCTGTCGGGGTGGTCGCGTGTGTCGGACGGACGCATAGCACCCAGACACCCACCCCCCCCCCCAAAAAAAAGGACGACGACAATATAAGTTCGCGCTTCCACGTTTTGGATTGAAATATCTGGCGGCCCCAATTCCAGCCCTGCAAAATCTCTCTTCTCCACCATCCCCTTCCGCGCCCAGATTGCTCAAATCCCTAATTCGCCGCCATCCCTCGAATCGCCCCTCGTCTCGTCTCTTTCCCCACCGTTCCCCACCTCTGTGCCGGACGACAACGACGAAGACGACAGTCGCGCTTCACCACCGCACCGGATCTACCTCATCTATGCCCTCATCCGCCACACCGGGTGGTCCACTGACAACATCGGCCGCTGCAACCGACGTGCCTCACAGACACCGAGTTCCACTGCATCACGTGCGCTTCACCGACGCCGTCTCCCAGCTCACCGGGGCTACTTCACCGAGCACATCGTCGCACCTCCGGCCCCCGAGATCGTTGGGGCTTCACCAACGGTCTCGTCCACCGCATCGTAGCACTCCGCTGCCACTCAAGATCTGCATCCGTGCGCGGCCAGCCAACGCCATTGCATCACCCTCAACGGCTCTGAAGTGACCCGCACTCTAGCTAGGCGAGCATGCCAAAACGCTGGCCCGAACTAGGTATCCACACATCACTCACTTGTGCACTGTTCTGACGATGCCTGGATATCCTTTCACTGCTCTCTTAGCTTACACGCCTATGCAACTCTGACTTTAACTCTTATTTCTTCTAGAGATATCATCTGAAACAAGCAAATCCATTTTTTAGCGAAGCATGACAGGGCTATGGGATCTGGTACACATCCTGCACACCCGTATAACCTTGTAAGTATCTATCCTCCGGTACAATATCAAGGTCGATTCCTCTTATTTGATCAACCATCCGCCGCGTCAAAAATGCAGAGGGGGATGCAAGGAGCACAAGGCCTGCACATCCAAGCAAGTGGTAACATGGACATGTACATGGAACATCCCAAGCGCAAGCAGAGCTGCAGCGAGCCTGTACAATGAGCTAGCATAAGTCCCTGCATTTCATTTAATCCGTACTGGTATTCGTGTATGATTTTTGTGAAGTGGCTGATCCACGAATTCAAGTTACCAGGGGCGAACATTTAACTTAAAAAATACGAAGGCACTTGCACTCCGGAAATCAACATAACTTGAGAAATGTGAAGCCACATGCACTTTGAAAACCAGCTAATGATCCAAAGTAGTTCAGATTATAAACACTAAATGATGCAAGCACCAAAAAACACAAAATGCAACATGGTGTACAAGGACTACAAACATGGTCTGTACCTACCTGAATTATTCGTTATCTCGCTGAAAATATCGAAGTGTAATTGCACGTATAACCAGTGCGCAAACTGCATATCAATATATCTATCCTGCACAAGTATGCCAATAGTTTCAAACAACACATTAGAAAAGTATTTATGCTATGTTGTCATGATACGGGGACTTTCTGGTAGATGGCCTCGACGTTTCCTCAAGCTATGAAAATGCACTATAATTTGCTTGTCATCAATGCCTGCAAATCTCTGTCTCTCTCAACATAGTAGATCATCATTAGACACTAAATCCTTCAATGAGCTTGCAAAATGCTTGCAGTAGATCCCTCATTAGACACTATATGTTCATCACGAGGAGCATGTAAAATGTTTGCATCAAATCCTTCATTAGCAGTCTGTTCATTAGACACTTCAGGCTCAAGAACAACATGAGCTTGTATGTTTGCACCGGAAACTTGATTAGATACATCAGATTCAGTCAGTTCAGTATTGATTGGGGGAGTTATAAAATAAGTAGAAATTGGTTTCATTTTCTCATAGATTCCCTACATACAAGCAGTTTTACAACACCATCAGGTTTAACTATTAGCCAGAAATTGAAGAGTTGAATTAGATATAATCAGGGATGTGATGTACCTGCTCGTTGCGCATGCTACTCTTGCAAGCTGCGACTATCCGTTTGCGCAAGCTCGATGCCATGCCCGTGCTGCCGCCGCTGCCTCCCACGCAGGGTACACCCAGGGTTGGATCTTCATCTTCTTGTCCTTCCGTTCGCTTGCAGCCCGGCGACCGCCCTCCAATGAGGGCACGAGGAAGTGCTGTGTCGGTTTGTCCAGCGGTGACTAGGTTAGGAGCGAACTAGACTGGAGGCTGGAGCGAATGAATTGGGATTTTTCCTAATGTCGATCGATATGGGAGGCGCTCGTTTGGGACGCAAGCCTGTATAGGGCCTGCCTTGCACTTATGTTCTTGGCCCAACCAAATTGAAACATTTTTCTTCATTTTTTACATTGTCTGCTCGTGCGTTGGGACGAACAAAACTAGCGTGGGCCAACCTAGACGACTCAAACTAGGCACACACTTTCCAGCCACCTGAGCCGGCTGCCCATACCAGCCCCTATGGTGGCGTCGCCCCTTTTTGCGTGTATGATTGGATAGTGAAAAATATTCAAGTGGCGCTTTTGATTTACCCACAGAATGGTTGAATTGCTTGTTTCTATGAACTGAGTTCGCCAATAATGTGAAGGATGCCAGTCTTTTCATCCTATTGTAGATTGCTTAGATCTCGATATGCCAAAAGTAATCGCATGAAATATACAGTAAAAGCCAGTGTGATGTGTTTGGCTACAACTAGTCTGACTACACGTCCTCATATAACATATCAAGGACGCACCATCTTACCAGATTAATCATTCGACTTACCCATGCAGTGTGGGAAGAAAGAAGTATTGAGATTGCGTATCCAAGCAATTGATGCCATGGACTCCTTTGTACAACCTTGTAAGCGAAAAAGAAGTTGCAGTGTGCCTGTACAAAGAACTAGCGTAAGTTCAGTTACCTGCTTCTCGGAATTTTAGTTAGCCACTTATTGGAAAATTGTTCAATTATGTTGCTTGGCTTAATTTAGTTTGCTACTGATTACATAATGGCACAGCCTGTTAATCATATTGTAGGCTGCACCTATCTATGTGTTTGATACTTACTGTTAAGAATTACCTGTTTGCCTTAACTTAAATATCTACTTGTTTGTTTAACTGCTTTGCTGCTACAACAGCGGGTTACAATGATGTTAATAACTACTCCCTCCGTCCCATAATATAGGACGTGTTTTGACACTAGCATAGTGTTAAAAAATGTCTTACATTATGGGACGGAGGGAGTACTTTTCAGCATCCAATTGGAACTCTTTAATTCCTTATTTGTTTAACTGGTTTGCTGTTATAACTCCCAGTTGAGATGTTTTGCTAACTTCAACTTTTCTGAATCCAATCGGAACTTTAATGGCAAAACAGGTTAGCCCAAGATCAAAGGGCGAGGTCCCCATGGACGTTGCATCATCGCACAGCAGTGCCATCGACCCAATCGTGCATTATGAATTGCCAACTGCTGATGCTCTAGAGGCTAAACTAGTGGTAGAAAGAGATTCTGCTTCTGCACTTAGAGATGAAGTTGACATGTTGAGGAAGCAAACAACACAATCACAAGCAGTACTCAAGACAACCATTAAATATTTGGTGGATTTCAAAACGAAGCAAGCTGAGACTGACCAGATTTTTAAGGTCTTGAAGGAAAAAAGGAAATTAAATTCCTACTTGGTAAATCATAGGTGAAATGTTCTTTCCATATTTGAATAACTTTTGTGTTGTTTGTTCATGTAATCAATCAAACCATTTGTTTTAGAGATCATGTAATATTTTTTTTTGTTTTTTGGTTTGTAATTTTATTTGAGCACAAGTCTGTATTAATTGATAAGACTCGGAGACATTTCATTTGGATTGCTGTGCCAGACCTACAAATATGCCAATCGGTTTGAATGTGCATTCAGCAATAGTAGTAGTATAGATGGACCATAAGTGGCACGCATCGGAAAGGGCCAATATGCTGGCTAAAAAAAGATGTTGGTGTAGCCAAAAAAAGTACAATGGCCTGGCTTATGTATGTTAGTTGATATTATTGATCCATATACTCTATAAGTGTTTATATGTCTGTTAGTTCTGTACATTGTTGGTTGATTGACTCGGTATTTGAATCTTGATACATCGCTTGTGTACATATCTAAATGGGAGTACACATTATGCTGCGTGTGACATTTTAGTTGGACATGAAGTGTTCCAAATATTCGAATTCACCTTAAACTGGATACTAGTTTCTAAATTTGAGTATCGGCATTTGTAAACCATATTCATATATGACAGTGGAATACATCTTTTTCGTCCTTTTGAAGATATATAAAAACACATAGAACGATTTATAAAGATTCATATAGAAATACAAAATGGATTCAAATTTAGTTGCCAGGGTAAACGTGGATGCTTATTGTCCCAAAATTTGAAAGAAGCTGCAAAATGTCCACTCCCACGTCGGCTGCCCGAAGCCTAGTGTTTGGGAGATGGAAATTACTGTCTATCCATTACACGGACAATCCATCGGCCCGATTTCCACTGCTCTAAATAGGGGTAGGCTAGTAACTTCAATTAGACGTGACACGACCGCCTCTGATCCCATTCCGACATGGTGGGTGTCAAATATGGGTGGAAAAACACATTTGATTCAAGCTCGTCCGAAAGACCTCTATTTCTCCCTCCATTCCCCATTCATACACGGTGGGCGGCAAAACAAACTCGACTCGGCCGAAATCGATGTAGGCAAATATTTTCAATAGGGGCAGGTTTGTAACTTCACTCAGACGTGACACAACCGCCCTACCTGTCAGCCCTGTTCATACACCATGGGTGCCAACCATGGGCGCCAACCACCCTCTCCTCGCCCAAAATCACTCTGGGCAAATATTGGCGAGATGCGAGATTACCGTCCTATCCCCAACCAACGAGACGTCCAAATTTTAAACGGGGGCTAAGTTCGTAACTTTCCCATATTTCAGATAGGCGCGTCCCAAAAACATGGTTCCCCGTACCTCTCCCTCCATTTTCCCATTCATACACCATCCGCGCTAGAACACCCCATCCCCACACCAGCCTCCATCTGCCACCCCATCCATCGCCGCCGTCCTCCAGCACATCCATCGCCACCGTCCTCCACCATGCCGGAGCGCCTACCAAGACCGCGTCGTCCACTGCTAGAGATGGACGTTTCTCATCCACGGCGACGGACCAATAGCCTTGCATCGCGTCCTCTTGCTTCATCGGCGCCGTCGTCCTCTTTGCCGGGGCCGCTCACACGACCTTCTCTTCCACCGCAACAGGACTTATCCCCTGATGCACCTGTCTACCATCGCAGATCTGCTTCAACGCCACCGACAGCCATCGCACCCCCGATGCCTACACGGCGCCGCAAGAGAGGTGGTACTTCATATCTCCTCAACTTTTTGATCTCAACCAGAAAATAGATCTTAACTTGGTTACTCTACTTTCTTTTCAGCTCTTAGAATTTAGTTCTTAGTTCGAAGCAAACAATGGATGCTAAATATCATTTCTCCGGTTTGCAGCTTCAAATCTGCCATGGCACAACCATAATACGGTTTAATTGATCATGCTTAGGGTTTAATTGATCATGTTGGTTCCGTGTCGGTTTCTTTAATAGAAATCGGAGGGAAAACCCTCTTTTGCTAAAAAAATATGCTTAGAGTTTCCCCCTTTTATGATCACTATACAATCAGAATACGTTCTCCCTGTCATAATAACACTACTCCACAAATCAAGCTAAACAAGCTTAGATGTTCAAATACGACTCTGATATTATTAAAATAGAGTTGTTTAATTGGCCAGCCGAATGTTCCTAAATTAGTTCGAAAATGCATGTTCGCCGCTCGGGTGTGTATCTCTACAGGGTGCCCACTGTGGGCTGGCCCACCCTAGGATTTTGGGTCGTCCCAGGCCCCGATTCCCCTTTGTTCTGCTACGCGCTTCCGATCTCTACTCGCCCCCAGCCGCCTGTCTCGACGGCGACTTGCCGTCCCCGGACGGCATGACTCTAGGAGGAGACGCCGGACTAACAGGAGGCCAGGAGCTGCTCGCCCAACAGCGTCACCGCTGCCCGGGCGCGCCGCCGTGCCTACCTTCCCAGTCCGTTCAGGGCTCAGGCATGCAGCACCCACCAAGCCAACCCGATTTATCCTGAGATACGTCCTCAACACTCAGCAGCCACTCCTCATCACCCATTTTATAATTGATTCATTACTCATTAGGCAGGACTGTCATTAGGGTTTGTTGTGTGCTCAGTGCTACCTACACTTAATAGTTCAGATGTATTTCGGTAATCTTTAGTACCTCTAAAGTTCACAGGGTTTTCAAAATTCCGGCCATCGGAACAGAAACTAGACATTTTGGATTGTTGGTCGTAGTGACATTGACCCAGATTGCTACTGCAAGCCAGGTTTGTTGACAATTTTACTTGTCTTTCTTACTATTTTGATATAATATCCAATTATTCACGCCGATTAGTTGCAAACAATAAGTGCTAGACAAACTTCTTCATTCAGATTTTGGACAGTCTCTTACTGCAGTTACAATTCTGCATACTTGTCCTAATAAGCTCACAAGTAAATGATTGATTCACTACATCTATGCTTGCCTTGTCATATTTGTTGTCAATATTCTTTTAGGGTGGACCACCCTGTTTCTAAATACTAGAACCATAGACCTGAGTGAATAGTATTTCTCTATGTGATCTCTTCCATCTTGTGTGGGTAACGAACACTGCATTCTATAGAAAGAAAGTGTCATTTCCATCTTTTACATAGGTTTCGATCTTTTACATGGAATACAATCTGCCTACTTGCTTTGTGTTGCACTACCAACACTCCACCCATGAAGCTAAACATTACGCCACTCATAATTGCTTAGTTTATTTGTTCAAATACGAATTTCATATGATTCTAATGTTCCTACTTCAGTTTTGAAATGTGTGCCTGCCTGTTATAGAGACATAAGGGGTTTGTATTTCTGTGTGTGGTCTGGTCAGCACGGTTGGGGAGGTGAACTTTGCATATGCAGAGGTTTATAGGGAGACACTCTCCGAGTTGAATCTGCAATGCATTCCATAGATAATCTGACTACTTTTTATGTTTTCATGAATCTCAGAATAAAGCAGAACAATGCCATGGCTGTCAAACTTGGCATTCAGGGACTGAGATCAAGTCTGGATGCCATGCAATGCAAACACTCTCCACCTACAGATTCATGCTCAGAATATGATCCTAACAGTGACTCTGAGCTAGAGGGAGACCTAAGTCAATGCAGCTCCCTAGTGGAGGAGTCAGAGGAAGATGCCCTATCTTATTCACCCATCAAGGTACTTACTCTAACTTTCCAAGGTTACATTGCTCGCACATATCTTGCAACTGATGCTTTGCATTGCTTCTACTTTGTTGAACTTCCATTAGCTTAGTTTACACATCGTGTATGTGAATACGCCCCGCCTATCCATTTTAGTACATATTCCATCTGTCATCATACCATATTTATCCATTCAAATGATGTTCTTGTGTATCAGACGTTCAAAAGGAAGAGGGCGATTGCTGATCGTGGAGGAGCACAAGCAACATATTTGGAAAAGGTAGTGGCACCTGATAAATCAAATAGCCCATTAGGTGTAGTTTCAATATCACCTGACCCACAAAATACCCCAACTCTAGCAGACTCTAGCCCTACTACACTGGTCATTTCTGATGCCCCAACTCAGCAGACCCCAACTGTAGCAAATAGTATGATTATGCCAGTTGACATAGCACCAGCTGTACGACGCAAAACCCCCCATTCCAGCAAAGAGTACACCAAATCCAGTTGCCAAATCCCTTTTCGAACTAGAGAGAGACCCAATTGCAGCAAATAGGACCCTTGTTCCATTTCTTCCCAGTTTAGAAGATGAAGCTTATGTTGTTGTCAGGAGCTTTCTGGGCATCTTTCCTTCATGGAAAGATTATACCGCAGACACAGAACAATTTCCAGTCTTCCTCCACAACTTACGCGTAAGTAATGTACTAATGTTATTCATGGTCATTACTGCATATGTTTCTGCTGACAGAAGACACAAAATTTCATTCTTTTAAATAGGCGACGAGCAAACTGGATTGTGATGACGAGCAAGAGTTGGTTGTGCTTTTCAAGCACTCGTTGATGAAGTATCGTTCCTACCTGAGGCAAGCGCACTTCGATGGCAAGCCTCTGAATGAAATTTCTGTAATGTCTCCGGTGCTACATTTATCCGACGGTGACTGGAATAATCTTGTTACACATTGGTCTCGGCTGGAGTGTAAGGTACTGTCTATGATATCACATCACAATTTGAAATACATTTCTGCATTTGCCTTAATGTCTCACTTGTACGAAAACTGTTAGCAGAAGAACATTCATTCTCAAGGGACCACAGAATCTCGCAACTATACTGCACATTGCATTGCTCTCATGAGTACCTCTTGCCCTATATGACCATACTTACTTTCATAGCTGTTTGATTATGTAGCATCACTACACATGTTAGCCTCGTAATCTCCCATTTGGTGGACATTATAAGAGCCGTATGGACTCTTACACAAATTTAGAATCAACCCAATGCTTTTGAAGAGGTTTAGCTCTGCAGTTCTCTTGTAAGGACTGAACAAGGTCTATCACTGTACATACATTAATAGCTACTCCCTCCGTCCCATAATATAAGAACGTCTTTTACAGTACACCGGTGTTCAAAACACTCTTGTATTATGGGAAGAGGGATTGGTTCATTTTGTAGCATTCTGCATCTTATCTCCCTCGCCCACCATTTACTAAAAAAGATCAGATCTATATTTAATCTTACCAACAAGTAGAATACACAGACAATGCCAGTGAGAAGTGTAGCCCATTGCTCTTGTCAGTTCATTTTGTCCTGTAACGCTTGTAATTCCAGGGATTGGTAGTTGATTATGTAGCATCAATCTGCATCTTATCTTCGTTACACTCTATCCCTTCCAGTATTATCATATCTATAATTACTCTCTACAAAATGTAGAGTACAGGCAATGCTTGTGAAGAAGATTCTGTGCTGAAATTCTTGAGCTATCCTTCCCTTGACATGGAGAAGGGCATTATAAAGCTGGTGTTAACTGTTAATGTAAGTCAGTCCTTCTAAAGCCTTTATCCTCAACTGCTGTTTAATTTTCTCATACTCCTTATCTTTTACTGCTGTTTAGTTTGCTGTTTCTACCAAAATGCATGTTTGTAAGAACCGTAAGTTCTAAGTTTTACTTGTAAAACCAAATTTCTTATTCATACCAAGCACATTACTTAATACTCCTTATATGTATGCTTGGTTTTTTGGATCTATAATCCAGTGTGTGGTGAAGCAGCCCACGTTTGCACCTTGTCATCTCCTGTTTTATCTTACTGATGTGGCTGATGATATGAACAACATGCCATGCGCATTATCCAAAATAGATACAATGATTTTCTTTGCCCTTCATCTATGCTTGTTATGTTGACATGGTAATCCATTAGTGTGGCGAAGCTCCCCGCATTATGAACAATGCCAAATTATGCTATTGATATTTTGAACTTACTCTTTATTTTCTAATTTGAAATTGGATAGAATTGACAGAAATGTTATCATCTTTGTTTATACACATGCAAAACCTGTCATCTCTCTGCTTTGTTTCAGGGTGATATGCCTGATGGCATGCACAAGTCTGCTGAAGGCTATGAGACAAACCCAACATATATTGTAGCAAAGAAGGCAAAACATCTTGAAGATAGCGAGACAACCCCAAAGTCTTGTCTTGATGCAGTGTTCAAGTTACTTGAGACTAACAGTCAGACAAGCTCACATAATTCGTTGTCTGAATCAGTTCGACTTCTTCAGTCCCAAGTTCTAGCAGAAAGGCATTCTGCAACTCAACTTCGACTTGAAGTCCTATCTCTAAGAAAGATTGCGGAGAACACCAATGAGAACCTCATCGCTAAACAGCTACACCTGGAATCTATGACCGACATGCTAGGCCGGTCTCACAGCCTTGCTCAGCAGCTTGCGCAGCAGTTCCCCCGCAAGGCTAACCTTTCTTGAACTGTCTTGGAAGTGGTCTCAGTTCAGTATTATTTTCTTACGTTGCAATGGTGCCCAGTTTTTGTAATCTGCTTCTTCATTGCGCTTTATGATCACTGGTGGCGAACTTCGATGCCCAGTGGATGTAATATACCTTAAATCCTTTATTATATAGTGTAGGTTTATTCTTAGTTACTATGACATAATTTCTTTATTGTATAGAGTAGGTTTGTTCTTAATTCCTACTAGTTACTGCCATCATTCACTATCTGAAAAAAAATCAGATGTAGTCGACCGGGCCGAAACATTCGATAATGGGCCAGGTTTTTAGCAGGCCACAATTGGGCTGGCCTACGTCTTTCTTGGGCCCGAATGATTAGGGCCTTCACACATTGCACCAGGCCCAAACTTACACCGGCCTATATTTTAGTTGGGCCTTTTGTTGACCCAGCGCTTAGTTCGGCCCAGGTAGCGTTGGGCCATTAATAGGCTGAATATTGTACTGGCCTGTTACGGCCGAGATGAAACCACGGGCCTTTAGCAGGCCAAAATGCATGTTGGGCCTCAATTTTCACTAGTCGTCGACGGGCCTTCAGCAGGCCGAAATGTAGACCGGGCCGTTATGGGCCCAGTTAGCTCACGGGCCGTTACCAGGCCGAAACATAGCTTGGGCCTTAGTTGGCCCACTGTATCATGGGCCTTTAAGAGGCCGAAAGCTTAGTACAGGCATCAACGGGCCGAATTACGCGACAGGCCTTTAACAGGCCCAAAGTCATGTTGGGCTTAACTGTTGCCACCTTTAGCACGGGCCGTTAGTGGGCTCGATGTCCCGTCAGACCATATATGGCCCATGGGCAACACGGGCCATTCCCAGGCTGAAAGTCACACCGGGCTGAAATGGGCCCATGTCTACATCAGGCCTCTAACAGGCCAAAAGTCACTAGGCTGTAGTTGGGCCCGAATATTTGGCGAACAATTAACGGGCCAGATCTGGCTTCGGGCCGCAAATGGGCCCAAATATTGGGCGAACAATTAATGGGCCAGATCTGGCTTCGGGCCATAAATGGGCCCAAATATTGGGCGAACAATTAACGGGCCAGATGTGGTTTCGGGCTATAAATGGGCCTTTATTAAGTAGGCCGTTATTGGGCTGGCCCACTAGTACCTGATTAAGTTTTATGGGCCTTTGACTGGGCCAGCCTTTTTAACCTATATGGGCCTCTATTGGGCCCAGCCACGTGTCAACGTACCATAGGCATGTCTCCTCCAATGGACGGGCAACATCTGGCCCACTGACGAGCTGACAGGTGTTCCCTTCGGCCAATCAGAATTTACACGTGGAAATTTCCCATTGGTCAGGGCTGTTAACGGGTTATCGGATCCATAATCTGACCCTGATAGCTTAACGGCGTTCCGTTACGGTGGATGCCACGTGTCGGTCACCCTTGACGAAAGCACTTCTGTGATGCGCGAGTTATCGTCATGGAAGTGGACACTTGCGTGACGATAATTTTGGTAATGTCATGGAACACTTCTACGACAGCACAGGTATGACTATCTTGATTCTGCCATAAATTTGTCATGGATGTACATGCATGACAAAAAACGCGACCTACTATAACAAACATGTATCATCACGGAAGTGTATTTTTTTTGTAGTGAATGGACATGGTTCGCATGTCTCAAACTTTTCAAAAAATGAGTAAGTCCAAAGATCCATCAACATGGAGCTTCTTCATGCGTTTTATACCAATATGACTCAAATGGCAATGCCACAAGTAGGTGGTACTATCATTACTATCTTATATCTTTTGGCATGAACATGTGTATCACTACGATCGAGATTCAATAAACCATTCATTTTAGGTGCAAGACCATTGAAGGTATTATTCAAATAGACAGAGTAACCATTATTCTCATTAAATGAATAACCACATTGCGATAAACATAATCGAATCATGTCTATGCTCAACGCAAACACCAAATAACAATTATTTAGGTTTAACACCAATCCCGATGGTAGAGGGAGCGTTCGATGTTTGATCACATCAACCTTGGAAACACTTCCAACACATATCGTCATCTCACCATTAGCTAGTCTCCGTTTATTCCGTAGCTTTTTTTTTATTTTGAGTTACTAGCACTTAGCAACCGAACCGGTATCTATTACCCTGGGGCTACTAGGAGTACTAGTAAAGTACACATTAATATAATGTATATCCGATATACTTCTATCGACCTTGCCAACCTTCTCATCTACCAAGTATCTAGGTTAGTTCTGCTTCAGTGACTGTTCCCCTCATTACAGAAGCACTTAGTCTCGGGTTTGGGTTCAACCTTGGGTTTCTTCACTAGAGCAGGAACTGATTTGTCATTTCATGAAGTATCCCTTCTTGCCCTTGCCGTTCTTGAAACTAGTGGTTTTACTAACCATCAACAATTGATGCTCCTACTTGATTTCTACTTTCGCGGTGTCGAACATCGCGAATAGCTCAAGGATCATCATATCTATCCCTGATATGATATAGTTCATCACGAAGCTCTGTAGCTTGGTGGAAGTGACTTTGGAGAACAATCACTATCTCATCTAGAAGATTAACTCCCACTCGATTCAAGCGATTGTAGTACTCAGACAATCTGAGCACATACTCAATGATTGAGATTTTCTCCCTTAGTTTGCAGGCTAAGAAACTTATCAGAGGTCTCATACCTCTTGACGCGGGCACGAGCCTGAAATCCCAGTTTCAGCCCTTGGAATATCTCATAAGTTCCGCGACATTTTAAAAACGTCTTTGGCGCCTCAATTCTAAACCGTTTAGCATTACGCACTAAACTATCACGTAGTCATCAAAACGTGTATGTCAGATGTTCGCAACATCCACAGACGACGCTCGAGGTTCAGCACACCGAGCGGTGCATTAAGTACATAATCCTTCTGTGCAGCAATGAGGACAATCCTCAGTTTACGGACCCAGCCACATAATTGCTACTGTCAACTTTCAACTAAAATTTTTCTCTAGGAACATACCTAAAACAGTAGAACTAAAGCGTAAGCTACGACATAATTTGCAAAGACCTTTTTGACTATGTTCATGATAATTAAGTTCATCTAATCAAATTATTTAATGAACTCCCACTCAAATAGACATCCCTCTAGTCATCTAAGTGATACATGATCAGAGTCAACTAGTCTGTGTCCGATTATCACGTGAGACAGACTAGTCATCATTGGTGAATATCTCCATGTTGATCATATCTACTATACGACTCATGTTCGACTGTTATGCATGTGTAAATCTGGCTTACACCCGTTGTATGCGAATGTTAGAATCTATCACACCCGATCATCACATGATGCTTTGAAACAATGAACCTTAGCAACGATGCACAGTTAGGGGGAACACTTTCTTGAAATTTTAGTGATGGATCGTCTTATTTATGCTTCGTCGTTCTAAGAAAATAAGATGTAAACATGACAAACATCACATGCAAATCATAAAGTGATATGATATGGCCAATATCATCTTGCGCCTTTGATCTTCATCTTCGAAGCGCGGCATGATCACCATCGTCACCGGCATGACACCATGATCTCCATCATCATGATCTCCATCATCGTGTCTTCATGAAGTTGTCTCGCCAACTATTACTTCTACTACTATGGCTAACAGTTAGCAATAAAGTAAAGTAATTACATGTCATTTTCGTTGACAGGCAGGTCATACAATAAATTAAGACAACTCTTATGGCTCCTGCGGGTTGTCATACTCATCGACATGCAAGTCATGATTCCTATAACAAGGACATGATCAATCTCATACATCAGATATATCATTCATCACACCCTTTTGGCCATATCACATCACATAGCATATCCTACAAAAACAAGTTAGACGCCCTCTAATTGTTGTTGCATGTTTTACGTGGCTGCTATGGGTTTCTAGCAAGAACATTTCTTACCTACGCAAAAGCCACAACGGTGATATGCCAATTGCTATTTACCCTTCAGAAGGACCCTTTTCATCGAATCTGATTCGACTAAAGTGGGAGAGACAGAGACCCGCTAGCCACCTTATGCAACAAGTGCATGTCAGTCGGTGGAACCTGTCTCATGTAAGCGTATGTGTAAGGTCGGTCCGGGCCGTTTAATGCCACCGAATCAAGATAGGACTAGTAACAGTAAGCAAATTAAACAAACCATCACCCACAACTACTTGTGTTCTACTCGAGCATAGAATCTACGCATAAACTTAGCTCTGATACCACTGTTGGGGAACGTAGTAATAATTCAAAATTTTCCTACGTGTCACCAAGATCAATCTAGGAGATGCTAGCAAGGAGAGAGGGAGTGCATCTTCATACCTCTTGAAGATCGCTAAGTGGAAGCGTTATAAGAATGCGGTTGATGGAGTCGTACTTGCGACGATTCAAATCACGGAAGATCCGGTCTAGCACCAAACGGACGGCGCCTCCGCGTTCAACACACGTACATCACGGGGATGTATCCTCCTTCCTGATCCAGCAAGGGGAGAGGAGAAGTTGAGGGAGAGCTCCGGCAGCACGACGGCATGGTGGTGGAGCTTGTGGTATTTCTGCAGGGCTTCGCCAAGCTCTACGGAGGAGGAGGTGCTAGGGAGGGAGGGGCTGTGCCAGGGGAAGGGGTGTTGCTGCCCTCTCTCTCCCTCACTATATATAGGGGGAAGGGGGGAGGAGGAGGTGCCCTAGGGTTTCCCTAGGGGAGGGGCGGCGGCCACAGGGGAAACCCTAGATGGGTTTGGGCGCCCCCACCCCTAGGAAACTTTGCCCCCAAGCCGGGAGGGGTGGCTGCCCTAGGGGAGATGCCCCCACCTCTCCAGGTTACGTGAGATGGGGTGGGAGGGGCGCTCAGCCACATAGTGTGCTGATGTGCCCCTTCCCCTTGTCCCATAAGACACCCCAACTCTTGCCGGGGCATCCGAAACCCCTTTCAGACATGCTGATCGTCAACCGGTACCCCCAGAACAATTTCGGACTCCAATACCCTTCGTCCAATATATCGATCTTCACCTCCGGACAATTCCGGAGTTCGTCATCACGTCCGAGATCTCATCCAGGACTCCGAACAACCTTCGGTAACCACATACTATTTCCCATAACAACTCTAGCGTCACCGAACCTTAAGTGTGTAGACCCTACATGTTTGGGAACCATGCAGACATGACCGAGATACCTCTCCGGTCAATAACCAATAGCGGGATCTGGATACCCATATTGGCTCCCACATGTTCCACGATGATCTCATCGGATGAACCACTATGTCGGGGATTCAATCAATCCCGTACACAATTCCCTTTGTCCATCGGTATGTTACTTGCCCGAGATTCGGTCGTCGGTACCCGCATACCTCGTTCAATGTCGTGACCGGCAAGTCTCTTTACTCGTTCCGTAACACATGATCCCATGACTAACTCATTAGTCACATTGAGCTCATTATGATGATGCATTACCGAGTTGGCCCAAAGATACCTCTCTGTCATACGGAGTGACAAATCCCAGTCTCGATTCGTGCCAACCCAACAGACACTTTCGAAGATACCTATAGTGCACCTTTATGGCCACCTAGTTATGTTGTGACATTTGGTACACCCAAAGCATTCCTACGGTATCCGGGAGTTGCACAATCTCATGGTCTAAGGAAATGATACTTGACATTAGAAAAGCTCTTAGAAAACGAACTACACGATCTTGTGCTATGCTTAGGATTGGGTCTTGTCCATCACATCATTCTCCTAATGATGTGATCCCGTTATCAATGACATCCAATGTCCATGGTTAGGAAACCATAACCATCTATTGAACAACGAGCCAGTCAACTAGAGGCTTACTAGGTACATGTTGTGGTCTATGCATTCACACATGTATTACAGTTTCCAGTTAATACAATTATAGCATGAACAATAGACAATTATCATGAACAAGGAAATATAATAATAACCATTTTATTATTGCCCCTAGGGCATTGTTGTGGTGGGTGCACGACAGATGCCATGGGATGGCTAAAGAGAGGAGGAGGCTCGAGGGCACTAGCGGGATCCAGAGGCGGGGTTGGTATGAGCAAGCGCGGGACGCAAGACATACCCAAGTTCGGGCTCTCCGAAGAGATAACACCCCTAGTCCTGCCGAGTGTAGTTTGATGTTCGACAGTACAAGGTTGCTCCTAGAGCTGTGTGGAGGAGGAAGGAGGGCTGGCCAAGGCTTAGGCTGCTCCTTCTCCCTGAGTGGATGTTACTATTTGGTGGCTAGTTCTTCTCTACGTTATCTATCTGTTGCCCTCCCTAGCATGCGTGGGCTCTTGGGGGGTTTTATAGGCCAAACCCCCAGGGTTACAATGGTAATGTTACAAGTTGGTGGGTCCGGGTTGTCAGCGTCTGGAGACCCGGGCTGGGACCAGCTGGGGGCCTGTGGTTCACCGGGTTCCCCTAGGTGCGGGCCCCGCGTGCCTAGGGGGAATATGCGCCATCTTGTCGATCGTCAGGGTGTGGCCGAGTCGAGTCATGTACAGTGGCATTCTGTCAGGTCGCCGCTTGCTGTCGTCAGCGGTGATGGTGGGGGCAATGTAGCCACGCCGGCCCTGGTCAGCGGGTAGGTGAGGGGCACTGTTGCCTCGCTCCGACTGACTAGAAGCATGGGCGGGGCACTGTTGCCTTGGTCATCAGTGGCTGAAGAATCATCCCATCGTACGGCCTGGATGGGACGGGAGCTGACCCGTGGCTGGATTGTGGAGCACGCCATGGGTGGAGCTGGCTTGTTGAGGAAGCCTTGGTTGTGTCGGGTTCGGCTGTCTTGTACTAGTTGTTGAGGCCGAGTTGACGTGTCTTGCCGGGTCAGAGAGTTTGTCCGGGTTGCGGGGTTTGGCCGGGTGGAGCAACCTGGCCAAGCGCGTGCCAGCTTGAGGGGCGACACTGGCCCCGTTGTTTCTAAAAAGGATCCGGGTTCCCTTGCCTGCCCGGGGTTCATCCCCCAGACAGTGGTCCCCGAAGCTCTGAAGGTCCGCCGTCTTTGGATGAGTGGGCCTTCGCAGTTTCCCCCTTAAGCAAGGCGGATTCTGCGAGCGCCAGGTCCGGCAACACCCACTGTGTGCCGGTTTTTTCAGAAACCGGATCACGGTGTCCCGGTGGGGGCGGGAACCGAGGAGTCCATCGAATCTTGGGGCAATCCCTTGGGCTTCGCGCAGGCGCCATGTGGTGCCCCGAAGTCGGAGGGGCCTGATGGCCACGCGCGTGACGGGATTGGGCGACGGGCTGGGGCCCGCTGTCGCGCGCCCTTGGCCCACGCGCGCGGATTTATTGCGGCGTCCGGGGGCCGGTTCCTCTTCCCCAGGCATCTATTGCGTGCGTACGTGCGCACTTATTCCAGGGTAGTGGGAAAGGCGAGCGCAGACGATCGCACTCCCCCAGGTTCAAACCGAGTGAGGGAGTTCCGGACTAGGGGGTGTCCGGATAGCCGAACTATCATCATCGGCCGGACTCCAAGACTATGAAGATACAAGATTGAAGACTTCGTCCCGTGTCTGGATGGGACTTTCCTTGGTGTGGAAGGCAAGCTTGGCGATACGGATATGTAGATCTCTCACCATTGTAACCGACTCTGTGTAACCCTAGCCCTCTCCGGTGTCTATATAAACCGGATGGCTTTAGTCCATAGGACGAAGAACAATCATACCATAGGCTAGCTTCTAGGGTTTAGCCTCCTTGATCTCGTGGTAGATCCACTCTTGTAACACACATCATCAATATTAATCAAGCAGGACGTAGGGTTTTACCTCCATCAAGAGGGCCCGAACCTGGGTAAAACATCGTGTCCCTTGTCTCATGTTACCATCCGCCTAGACGCACAGTTCGGGACCCCCTACCCAAGATCCGCCGGTTTTGACACCGACATTGGTGCTTTCATTGAGAGTTCCTCTGTGTCGTCACCGATAGGCTCGATGGCTTTTTCGATCATCAACAACGACGCAGTCCAGGGTGAGACCTTCCTCCCCGGACAACTCTTCGTATTCGGTGGCTTTGCACTGCGGGCCAATTCACTTGGCCATCTGGAGCAGATCGAAAGCTACGCCCCTGGCCGTCAGGTCAGATTTGGAAGTTTAAACTTCACGGCGGACATCCGCGGGGACTTGATCTTCGATGGATTCAAGACACAGCCGAGCGTGCCGCACTGTCATGGTGAGCATGATTTAGCTCTGCAGCCAGACAGTACCCTGGAGGCCGCACTCGAAACCGCTCCAATCTTCAATTCGGAGCTAGCTGCGCAGATCGAGGACGGATGGCTAGACACCGCCTCGGGAGCTGCAACCTCTACGGCGATAGAGCCGAACAATGACCTTGTCCCTCATGGAGCTCGTGACTCCGAGGTGCCGGACTCCTCGCCAGACTCCGAACCTCCCGCGCCCCCTCCGATCGAATCTGATTGGGCGCCGATCATGGAGTTCACCGCATCGAACATCTTTCAACACTCACCTTTTGGCGACATCTTGAGTTTGCTAAAGTATCTCTCGTTATCAGGAGAGCCCTGGCCGGACTGCGGTCAAGATGGTTGGGATGCGGACGATGAAGAAATTCAAAGCCCACCCACCACCCACTTGGTAGCCGCTGTCGACGATCTAACCGACATGCTAGACTACGACTCCGAAGACATCGACGGTATGGACGAAGATGCCGGAGAGACGACCAAGAACCAGTGCCTACTGGGCACTGGAAAGCCACCTCATCATATGACATATACATGGTGGATATCCCAAAGGATGGGAATGGCGAAGAAACAGCGGAGGATGACCCCTCCAAGAAGCAGCCCAAGCGCCGGCGTCAGCGGCGCCGCTCTAAATCCCGCCACAGCAAGAATGAAGACTCCGGCACCGGAGATAATAATACACCGGACAGTGCCGAAGACAACCCACTCCAGCAAGATGCAGCGCAGGAGGACGGACATGCTAGCCCTCATGAGAGAGCGGCAGAAGAAGAGGTAGAGGATTATATGCCTCCCTCCGGAGACGAGGCAAGCCTCGACGATGATGAATTTGTCGTACCTGAGGATACCGTCGAACAAGAGCGTTTTAAACGCAGGCTTATGGCCACGGCGAACAGCCTCAAGAAAAAGCAGCAACAGCTTAGAGCTGATCAAGATCTGCTAGCCGATAGATGGACTGAAGTCCTCGCGGCCGAAGAGCATGAGCTCGAACGCCCCTCCAAAAGCTACCCTAAACCCAAGCTGCTCCCCCGATTAGAGGAGGAAGCGTATGAACCCGCATCACCAGGAGACAATACGGCTGACCGACCACCCCGTGGTCGCGACAGAGAGGCCTCTAGGCCCTTCACTAGACCTGTACCCCGGCATCGCTCGAAAAGCACAAGGCCACAGGGGAACGCTCCGGACTTGTAAGATATATTGGAGGATAAGGCAAGACAATCAAGATCGATCTATGGATCGCGTGGGCGCCCCACAGTACGTGACGACAGCCGTCGCGCCGGACACAGTAAGTCCGCCCGGGTCGAACAAAACACACAAAGTTCTTTTGAGCTCCGTCGTGATATCGCCCAGTACAGAGGCGCCGCACACCCACTATGCTTCACAGATGAAGTAATGGATCATCAAATCCCCGAAGGGTTTAAACCCGTGAATATCGAATCTTATGATGGCACAACAGACCCTGCGGTTTGGATTGAAGACTATCTTCTTCACATCCACATGGCCCGTGGTGACGATCTTCACGCCATCAAATATCTCCCCCTCAAGCTTAAAGGACCAGCCCGGCATCGGCTTAACAGCTTGCCAGCAGAGTCAATTGGGAGTTGGGAAGACCTGGAAGCCGCATTCCTCGATAACTTCCAAGGCACGTATGTGCGACCACCAGACGCTGATGACCTAAGCCACATAATTCAGCAGCCAGACGAATCGGCCAGACAATTCTGGACACGGTTCTTAACCAAGAAAAACCAAATTGTCGACTGTCCGGATGCGGAGGCCCTCGCGGCCTTCAAGCATAACATCCGCGACGAGTGGCTTGCCCGGCACCTGGGACAGGAAAAGCCGAAATCCATGGCAGCCCTCACATCACTCATGACCCGCTTCTGCGCGGGTGAGGACAGCTGGCTAGCACGCATCAACAACCTCAGCAAAAATTCTAGCAGTCCGGATTTCAAGGACCGAAATGGCAGGTCGCGTCGTAACAAAAACAAGCGCCGCATCAATGGTGACGATAGTGAGGATAAGGAAGTCAATGCCGGATTCAGAGGGTCTAAACCCGGTCAGCGGAAAGAGCCATTCAAAAGAACTACTCCGGGTCTGTCCAATTTGGACCGAATACTCGACCGCTCGTGCCAGATACACGGCACCCCCGAAAAACCAGCCAACCACACCAACATGGACTGTTGGGTATTCAAGCAGGCAGGCAAGTTAATTGCCAAAAACAATGACAAGGGGCTGCATAGCGATGACGAGGAAGAGACCCGACCGCCGAACAATAGAGGACAGAAGG
>NC_041389.1:46001218-46021535 GCF_002162155.2 Triticum dicoccoides
GACGGTGAACATGATATACGCAACGCACATACCCAAAAGGGAGCGGAAGCGTGCACTCAGGGATGTATACGTGATGGAGCCAGTCGCCCCGAAGTTCAATCCATGGTCCTCCTGCCCGATCACTTTTGACCGAAGGGACCACCCCACCAGCATCCGCCACGGCGGATTCGCCGCATTGGTCTTAGACCCAATCGTCGATGGATTTCACCTCACCAGAGTCCTGATGGACGGCGGCAGCAGCCTGAACCTGCTCTATCAGGATACAGTGCGCAAAATGGGCATAGACCCCTCAAGGATTAAACCTACCAAGACAACCTTTAAAGCGTCATACCAGGTGTAGAAGCCAATTGTACAGGCTCAGTTACACTGGAAGTGGTCTTCGGATCCCCGGATAACTTCCGAAGCGAGGAGTTATTCTTCGACATAGTCCCGTTCCGCAGCGGCTATCATGCCTTGCTCGGACGTACCGCGTTTGCAAAGTTCAACGTGGTGCCGCACTACGCATACCTCAAGCTCAAGATGCCAGGCCCTCGAGGAGTCATCACGGTTAACGGAAACACTGAACGTTCTTTCCGAACGGAGGAACATACGGCGGCTCTCGCGGCAGAAGTACAATGCAGCCTCTTAAGGCCATTGTCGAGTCCGGCCGTTAAGCGTCCGGACATAGCTAAGCGCGCCCGGAGTAACCTACAACAAGACCACCTGGCACGTTCCGAGCACGCGTAGTAGTGCGGCCCCAACCCCAGCCCCTGCAAAACGTCAAAACAGGTCCTTCACGTACACCATTACGCTCTGAAGATACCATGGGCATGGGGAGAGGGGCACGACCACGATAAGCCCAGACTGCGGTTCAACCACACCAGGGGCTCTCAAGTGTGTCGTTCTTTTTTTTTCTTTTTACCTTTTATTTTTTACCCACAGGAGTCCGTTCGTTAGAGGTCCTGTCCGGCAGCAGACCTGCCGAACTCACGATGCAACAGCTAGGGAAGGATAAAGGCTACAACGAATATACAGGTGGTCTCCATTATGAGCATTTTTATACACCACTCGGCAGCCTACCCCTGGAGGGGGACATGTTTAACAGTCCCATCCCTTGCTTATCACACTATTTGTATCATTTTGCATTCATAGCAGCACTTATTGAATAAAACAATGCAGCACCTTTTTGCTTATAATTGCATTTCCTTTTTATACATATGTTCATTTACGGCATGTTGCATCCGTACATTTTGGTACGGCTAAAATACACCAGGGGCTTATGTTTCCCGCATAATGGTGTGATAAGTCCGAACACTTTCACAAGTGTGGCACCCCGAACTTATAGCATTATATGCATCGGCTCTGAATCATGTCTTGGGTCAATAGTTGGGTTTGCCCGGGTCCCATGTTTTGGTACCTTACGTTCCGTTGTATCGGCTAAGGTAGCACTGGGAGAACCACTGTGATTGCACCCCAGTTGAGCTGGGTTAACACCTCAGTGGAGAAAGCTAAAACTGACTGTCATGATGAGGCGAGAGCCGGTCGCTGTTCGAGAGGTTTTTGCGAGTCCTTAAAGACTTATGCCGCTTAGAGCGAGGAGCCGGATCTTGTCCGGCCAAGGCGTGGATTGCGCCACAAATTCGGCCTTCCGAAGAGTAGGGGCTTCGCCGAAATTTAAAATTATAGAATTCTATGGCTAAGTGAGAGTGTTCAAGCATTATAAGTCCGGTTGCCTTGTTCGCTATGTTGAGCGCCTCCCTAGATGGACCCAAAAATGGGAACAAGAGTGCTCAAGTTTATCCCGAACACCCCAGCACTCGTGGCATGGGGGCTGAAGCCGACGACTTGCCATCTCTCAGATTTGATAAACAGCCGCACAGAAGGTAATATTCTAAATTAACAAGCGTTGCTTAGCGCATATGAACTAAGTTTTCAGCGCACAAGATAACAAAATGCGAGTCTACTCAAAAATTACATCTTTGGAGCACTCCCCCGCAATAGTGCGGGCGCCCTTCAGCACACTCTTATAATACATCTCGGGCGTGCGATGCTCCTTGCCCTCTGGTGGCGGGTCCGTCACAAGCTTCTGGGCATCCATCTTGCCCCAGTGCACCTTTGCGCGGGCAAGGGCCCAATGGGCACCCTCAATACAGGCGGAGTGCTTGATGACTTCAACCCACGGGCACGCATCCACCAGCCGCCGCACCAGGCCGAAGTAGCTCCCAGGCATGGCCTCCTTAGGCCACAGCCGAACTATGAGGCCCTTCATGGCCTGTTCGGCCGCCTTGTGGAGCTCGACCAGCTGCTTCAGCTGGTCGCTAAGGGGCACCGGATGTTCGGCCTCAGCATACTGAGACCAGAAGACCTTCTCCATCAAGCTCCCCTCCTCGGCCCGGTAGAATGCGGCAGCATCGGACACGCTCCGAGGAAGATCTGCGAACGCTCCTTGAGAGCTCCGAATTCGGGTAAGCAACAGCTAATTAACACTCACATGCTTACTTTGCATGAAAAATGCCTTACCCGCTGCTATTTTCTTCACCGCCTCAATCTCCTGGAGGGCCTTGTAGGCTTCGGCCGTAGAGGCTTTGGCACTCTCAAGAGCCGTTGCAAGCTCAGACTCTCGAGTCTTCGAGTCACGCTCCAGGCTCTCATGTTTTTTCACGAGATCCTGGAGCTCTTGTTGTACCTCCGCCACCCGCGCCTCCTGCTTCTCTCGCTCGGTGGGCTCCGCGACCGCATTGCGTTCAGCCGCGGCCACCGCCTCTTTCAGGGTCGCCACCTTGTTAGTGGCCCCTGCAATACCCACGTTATCCTTGTCATTCTTTTTGCAACCAAAATCCTTTTCTGTAAGGTACAATTTTAATAAGGTGTTACTCACCTTCCTTGTCCTCGAGCTGCTTCTTAGCACGGCCGAGCTCGTTCTCAGACCGCTCGAGGTTTTCCTTCAAAGTATTGACCTCCGCGGTCAGTGCGGCAGAGGTCAGCAGCGCAGCCTACAATCCCATATTGACATATTTATTATGACTCCTGCGTATATCTTTTTGGATCCTTAGTCCGGCTTTTCTTTCCGAACACCGAACCGAGCATCAGGGGCTACTGTCTATGCGGTACCATTTTATACATATTGAAATTCTTACCTCAAAGCCTGTTAGAAGGCTGCGGCAGGCTTCGGTCAGCCCGCTCTTGGTGAGCTGCACCTTCTGAATCACCGCACTCATAACGGTGCGATGTTCCTCTTCGATGGAGGCGCCATTGAGCACCTCCAGCAAGCTATCCGGCGCCTCCGGTTGGACGGAGGCTGCCGGCGTCACGGTCTTGCCCTTCTTACGAAGGGGTCGCCCGCCGGACTCCGGATCCACTGTGGGTTCCGGGGCCGAGTCCGGTGCAAAGTCCGGGAGGTTATCCTGCGACATCTCCGGGCCCCTCTCCTCCTGGTGGGTCCCTTACTGGGATCCCACCTCGGCATCGTCCGCGTTACGGGGGGTTGAGGCAGTCGGAAGAGAATCTATATCTGACGCACCTAAGGACCCGCTCGATGAAGCGGGAAGATCATCCTTAGGCGGACTAAAGGGTTGTATGCGGCATTAGAAAGACATTATGTGGCGAAAAATATAAACCTTGAAGTTATTCGGGAGTCTGGATACTTACGATCTCTCCAGGGGCTTGGCCCTTGGAGGCCAGTCCTTGTCGTCGTCACTGGCGTTGGCGGAGCAGTCCGGGGGAAGAGTTTTTCCCTTCTTGGACCCTTTGGCCTCCCTTGTTGGGGAGGCCTTCCTTTTCTTCCCTCCCCCTCTGGGGGAGAGGCTTTCTTCTTCTCCTCGCCTTGGTGGGAGGAGTCGGCCTCGGATTCAACATCCGATAGCACCTGAAAACGGGAACCCTTTCGAGTCCCTGTGGCCTTCTTCTTGGCCTTCTTCTCCGGCACCACATGGGGTGCCGGAGCCAGCAGCCCCGTTAGGCGGGCGTCTGCTAGGTCCTCTGGCAATGGGGCCGGACAGATAGTCTGTTTGGCCTTCGCCAGCCAGTCCTGTCAAAGGTAAAGGGAGTTTAGATCCCGCATAGAGTCAAACTATGGGAAACAAGTGGCAAAATCACTTACCTCGTCAGCTGGATGCTGCGAGCGGAATCCGCGATCTTCGGTAGCGGATGCGGGAGCCTCGACGCCCTTGAACAGCACCTTCCAGACATCTTTGTATGTAGTGTCGAAGAGCCCGCTCAGAGTCTGGTGCTGCGCCGGATCGAACTCCCACATGTTGAAGCCCCGTCGTTGGCACGGGAGAATCCGGCGGATGAGCATGACCTGGACTACGTTGACAAGCTTGAGCTTCTTGTCCACCAGCTTGTGGATATAGGCTTGGAGTCCGGTCAGCTCCTCCGAATCCCCCCAGATCCGGCCACTCTCTTTCCAGGAGGTGAGCCGTGTAGGGATGCCGGATCTGAATTCGGGGGCCGCTGCCCAGTCAGGGTCACACGGCTCGGTGATGTAGAACCACCCTGATTGCCACCCCTTAATGGTTTCCACGAAAGTGCCCTCTAGCCACGTAACGTGGGACATCCTGCCCACCATGGCGCCTCCGCACTCCGCTTGGCTGCCCTTCACAACCTTCGACTTGACACTGAAGGTCTTGAGCCACAAGCCGAAGTGGGGCTGGATGCAGAGGAAGGCCTCGCACACGACGATAAACGCCGAGATGTTGAGGATGAAATTCAGAGCCAGATCATGGAAATCTAGGCCGTAGTAGAACATGAGCCCCCGGACAAAGGGATGAAGTGGGAAGCCCAGTCCACGGAGGAAATGGGAAAGAAATACTACCCTCTCATGGGGCCTAGGGGTGGGGATGAGCTCTCCCTTGTCGGGGAGCCGGTGCGCGATGTCGCTGGACAAATATCCGGCGTCGCGCAGCTTCTGGATCTGCCCCTCCGTGACGGAGGAGGCCATCCACTTGCGTCCCGCTCCGGACATAGTTGGAGAAGGTTGAGGTGAGAAGTGCGGACTTGGGCGCTGGAGCTCGAGTTCGCGGAGATGGATAAGCCAAGGAGGAAGAAGGCGCAGGTAAAAGGGTTGGATCTTTATCCCCTTATATGGGCGGACAAAAACATGTGTCCCCACGGGCCTGGTAAAACTCGCTTATGTCTCCAGCGTCACAATCAATGGCGCGGTTGGGTTACCCACGTCCGTATTGATGGGAATCCCGGAATAAGGGGAACACGATCTCTGCTTCGACAAGACGTGCCAAGGAAACCGCCTCGCTAAACGCGCTGAGGTGATACAATAAAAACAACTCAAGTAAAGGCTTGGTAATGGTGTGACGTCACGCCACAAAATACGTCAGCAGATTGAACTTGTGTAATGTTATTCTCTCTACGGTGGTACGTGGAATTTATTTTGCAGAGTCGGACACTATCCTGGTGTTCACAATCTTCTATAAATTATTCGGAGGAAGAACCCGCCTTGCAATGCCGAAGACAACATGCGCGCCGGACTCGTCGTCATTGAAGCCTGGTTCAGGGGCTACTGAGGGAGTTCCGGACTAGGGGGTGTCCGGATAGCCGAACTATCATCATCGGCCGGACTCCAAGACTATGAAGATACAAGATTTAAGACTTCGTCCCGTGTCCGGATGGGACTTTCCTTGGCGTGGAAGGCAAGCTTGGCGATACGGACATGTAGATCTCCTACCATTGTAACCGACTCTGTGTAACCCTAGCCCTCTCCGGTGTCTATATAAACCGGATGGCTTTAGTCCATAGGACGAAGAACAATCATACCATAGGCTAGCTTATAGGGTTTAGCCTCCTTGATCTCGTGGTAGATCCACTCTTGTAACACACATCATCAATATTAATCAAGCAGGACGTAGGGTTTTACCTCCATCAAGAGGGACCGAACCTGGTAAAATATCGTGTCCCTTGTCTCCTGTTACCATCCACCTAGACGCACAGTTCGGGACCCGCTACCCGAGATCCGCCGGTTTTGACACCGACACCGAGGATTATAAATTGGGAGCAAGGGGGGCGGCGGACATTATTCTCGCTCGCGCCCTCCTGCCCCTTTGCTCTTGGTCTGCTTCTTGCGACCGCCGCCCTGCGACACCCGTTGCTCCGAGCAAAACCTCGCCATCGTCCATCTTCCTTCTTCCTCTCTTGCTTTCATCGATGGCGCTGCCGTCGGGCTCTTGGATGGGCTCGAACGTCACCGTCGAGGACATCGGCCATCTTCGCGCGTCCCGGCGCTTACCGCGGGAGACGGATGTCGCCGTCCGTCTACCGCGCGGTGAGCAGAGGCCACAACCCTAGGAGACGGAAGGCATGGTCTTCCTCATGCATTTAGAGTGCGGATTTGGGTTGCCGGCGAGCACTTTCTTCCGCACGTTCCAGGATTTCTTTGGGCTCTAGCCTCACCATCTCGGCGTCGGCGCCATCGTCCAGCTTTCGGGCTTCGTCACCCTCTGCGAGGGGTATCTGGGGGTCGAGCCTATGATCGACCTCTGGGCACGCTTCTTCTCCCTGAAGCAGCAGAGCCCGACGGCCGGAGAGTTCACCGACTACGGCGCTGCCGTCATCTCGAAGCGGTCGGGGACCGACTGCCCCAAGATCCCGCTGGAGGGTTCTGCCAAGAAATGGCAGAACTCCTTCTTCTACGTCCGCAACTTGGGTGCAGACCGCATCAATCTTCCAGCGTTCACCATCGCGTCGCCGCAGGCGAACATGAACTGGGGCTACTCCCCCAGGAGCCCGTCGCAGGAGATTCTCAATCTCTACGGGCGGGTGGTAGTGATGAGGACGCGGAATGGGCTCACGGGCAACGACCTCATCGCCGCGTTCATCATGCGCCAGGTTCTCCCGCTACAGAGGCACTCCTGCCTCATCGGCGAGATGGCCGGTCTTCAAGATCCCAACTGCATGGGAACGGCGCGCCTGACGGCGGAGTAGATCGTGCGCCGAGTGAACGAATCTCCAAGGCCAACCTTGGGGAGGACTGGCGGTTCGGCAAGGTGCCTACTGCGAGTTGAATCTGGCACCACTGGTGAGTGTTTGGTCACCTTACTTTGCTGCTGCACATCTCCTTGTTCGCCCTAACGCGACACAGGAGGTGCTTCTGAATGCGATCCGGCATCCTTACGCCCGGGCTCCATCGCAGGTGGAGTGAGCGGCGTCTGAGGAGCCCGCGGCCCACGGCGGGGAGGAGGAGGCCGAGGCCGACACCGGCGCTGGGCTTCGCACGGGTAAGTCTTCTCTTTCTCTTTGTGTTTCTCGAGTTGTTGACCGCGGCACGACGCGGGTGACGCTGACGCCAGTTGTTGGTGTAGTGGCGCTGGGCGGGGGAGGCGGCAACGCGGGCGGAGCTGGGTCATCGCGTGGGGCGGCGCCGAGCCGCCCGCACGGGAAAGACAGCGTCGCGCCGCGGCCCCGGGCCCTGAAGCACGCGACGGACCTGGCCGGGAGCGGGAGGCCAGCCAATAGGAAGAGTGGCGCCGGGCATGGGAGGCCGGCCCCCGTCCCGGTCCTGAGAGGGTAAGTTTCTTCTCCTGTATGCGTCCGAATGGCCGAGCTGGCTTTGTTTTTGCTCATCCTGTCATCTTCTTCAGGGCGCCGATCGCGCTGGCGAGAGCAGCGGCGGACGTCGTGGCCACCAAGGGGATTGCGTTTCGCAGCAGTCTGTCCGACCTTGTCGACTAGGTCGAGGAGGAGGAACGGGCCGACCCGGACCTCGGCCTAGACCCGACTGACACCGAGGGCCTGGCCTGGCGGGACAGGAATAGGGCCGAGGTGGAGCTGGAGGCGGCGTTGGTCCGGGCTTGGACCGATGCGGCGGCAGCATGGGCGCGAGCCGTCGAGGAGCCGGCCTGGTGCGAGATGCCGGAGGGCTTGGTGGTGGTGGCGACGGTCTTCGAGGCGTCTCGGTGAGGGAGCGCGGCCGTGAAGGCCGGGCTGAGGTGGTGATCCTTGACCAGGAGGTCGTGGAGGTGGAGGACGACACCCCGCCGCAGGTCGACGCTGTCGAGCGGGCGGGGGCCGATGGAGGCGGCGGTGATGCCGTCTTGGAGGAGGCGCTGTGAGCGGCGGCGCGCGGGACGTCGTTGGTGTTGGAGGAGGCGCCACGGGCGGCGATGCCGCATACCACCCCAGCAGCTGGGTCGGTGGTGGTGCAGCAGGCCGTACCGGCGTCCGGACCGGTGGCGGTGACGCAGGACATCCCGGCATCCGGGTCGTCGATGGCACCGGAGAGGGCGTCGGAGGAGGTGTTGGCCGCGTCGGGAGCGGCCAGCGGGGAGCACGCTTTGGTGCCCCGGCAAGGAGAGCGTCGGGCCGCCGCGTCGCAGCCGGCGCGGAGTGGGGGCACCATGGTCTTCGGACCTCAGACCCAGGAGGAGGCGGCGATGGACGCCGTTAGCCACCGTGTGCGCGGCCGGACGGACCGGCTCGAGGCCTTCGCCCAGGCCGAGGTGGAGCGGACGCGGGACCTGGAGCGCGCAGTGCTGGTAAGCTTCTTTTTGCTACTTTTTCTTTGTGGGGGCGCGCCAGCGCGCCCACTGGGTGTAGCCCCCGAGGTTCGGGCCAACTATGTAGTAGTTGGGTCGTATTTTTAGAATGGTGTCTTTGCTCTGGTTACTTCTTTCTTCAGCAACTCGTCGCCTACCGGGTCGGCGCCTTCAACCGCCTCCTGGGCAAATACCGAGATCTCAAGGAGCAGCTCGCCGCCAAGGAGGAGGAGCTCTGCGTTGCCGCACATGCTCTTTTCTAGTGGGGGCGCGCTAGCGCACACACTGGGTGTAGCCCCCGAGATTCGGGCCAACTATGCAACAGTTGGGCCAAATCTTAAGTCTTGCTTTCTTCTTTCCTGAATCTTCCTTTTTGCAGCCCAGGTGCTGTCTCGGCAGACCCGGCTGCTCCGGGCTGGTCATCACTATGACCGGCTTGTTACCGACACCGGCCGCCTTGGCGCCGAGGTGGCGCAGGCGACGGCGGAAGCGACCGTGGTCCGACGGTCGCTTGATACATCTCCAACGTATCTATAATTTTTGATTGTTCCATGCTATTATATTACCCCTTTTGGATGTTTATGGGCTTTATTTTACACATCTATATCATTTTTGGGACTAACCTACTAACCGGAGGCCCAGCCCGTATTGCTGTTTTTTTGCCTATTTCAGTATTTCGAAGAAAAGGAATATCAAACGGAGTTCAAACGGAATGAAACCTTCGAGAACGTCATTTTTGGAACGAACGTGATCCAGAGGACTTGGACTGGAAGTCAAGAAGCAGCCAAGGCGGCCGCGAGAGGGTAGGGCACGCCCCCTGTCTCGTGGGCCCCTCGGGCGGCCACCGACATACTTCTTCCTCCTATATAAGCAAACGTACCCCGAAAACATCCAGGGAGCCAACGAAACACAATTTACACCACCGTAACCTTCTGTGTCCGTGAGATCCCATCTTGCAGCCTTCACCGGCGCTCTACCGGTGGGGGAATCGACAACGGCGGGCTTCTACATCAACACCGTAGCCCCTCCGATGAGTTGTGAGTAGTTTACCACAGACATTCGGGTCCATAGTTATTAGCTAGATGGCTTCTTCTCTCTTTTTGGATCTCAATACAATGTTCTCCCCCTCTCTTGTGGATATCTATTCGATGTAAACTCTTTTTGCGGTGTGTTTGTCGAGATCCAATGAATTGTGGGTTTATGATCAAGTTTATCTATGAGAAATATTTGAATCTCCTCTGAATTCTTTTATGTATGATTGAGTTATCTTTGCAAGTCTCTTCGAATTATCAGTTTGGTTTGGCCTACTAGATTGATCTTTCTTGCCATGGGAGAAGTGCTTAGCTTTGGGTTCAATCTTGCGGTGTCCTTACCCAGTGACAGAAAGGGTTGCAAGGCACGTATTGTATTGTTGCCATCGAGGATAAAAAGATGGGGTTTATATCATATTGCATGAGTTTATCCCTCTACATCATGTCATCTTGCTTAAGGCGTTACTCTGTTCTTATGAACTTAATACTCTAGATGCAGGCAGGAGTCGGTCGATGTGTGGAGTAATAGTAGTAGATGCAGGCAGGAGTCGGTCTACTTGTCGCGGACGTGATGCCTATATACATGATCATGCCTAGATAATCTCATAATTATTCGCTTTTCTATCAATTGCTCGACAGTAATTTGTTCACCCACCATAATACTTATGCTATCTTAAGAGAAGCCTCTAGTGAAACCTATGGCCCCGGGTCTATCTTTTATCATATTTGCTTCCAATCTACTTTTATTTGCATCTTTACTTTTTGCATCTATCTTATAAAATAGCAAAAATATATTTATCTTATCTTACTATCTCTATTAGATCTCACTTTCGCAAGTGGCCGTGAAGGGATTGACAACCCCTTTATTGCGTTGGTTGCGAGTTCTTTGTTTGTTTGTGTAGGTGTGTGGGACTTTTGAGGAGCCTCCTACTGGATTGATACCTTGGTTCTCAAAAACTGAGGGAAATACTTATGCAACTATTGCTGCATCACCCTCTCCTCTTCGAGGAAAACCAACGCAAGCTCAAGACATAGCAAGAAGGATTTCTGGCGCCGTTGCCGAGGAGGTCTTCGCTCAAGTCAAGACATACCAAGTACCCATCACAAACCCATCTCCCTCGCATTTACATTTTTTGCCATTTGCCTCTCGTTTTCCTCTCCCCAACTTCACCCTTGCCGTTTTATTCGCCCTCTCTTTCCCAATCTCCTCCTCTCTCTTTTTCCTTTCCTTTTTATGTTTGCTTGTGTGTTGGATTACTTGTTGCCATGGCGCAAGATAATACCAAATTGTGTGATTTCTCGAATACAATACTAATGATTTCCTTAGTACTCCGATTGCTCCTCTTAATGATGTTGAGTCATGTGAAATCAATACTGCTTTGCTGAATCTTGTTATGAAAGATCAATTTGCCGGCCTTCGTACTGAAGATGCCGCTACTCATCTAAACAACTTCGTTGATTTGTGTGATATGCAAAAGAAGAAAGATACGGATAACGATATTGTTAAGTTGAAGTTATTTCCATTTTCACCTAGAGATCGTGCTAAAGTTTGGTTTTTGTCTTTGCCTAAAAATAGTATTGATTCTTGGAACAAGTGCAAAGATGCTTTTATCTCTAAGTATTTTCCTCCCGCTAAGATTATCACTGTTAGGAATGATATTATGAACTTTAAACAACTTGATCATGATCATGTTGCCCAATCTTGGGAAAGAATGAAATTGATGATTCGCAATTGCCCTACTCACGGTTTGAATTTATGGATGATCATACAAAAATTTTATGCCGGTTTGAACTTTGCTTCTAGAAATCTCTTAGATTCGGTCGCGGGAGGCACGTTTATGGAAATCACGTTAGGAGATGCTACAAAACTTCATGATAATATTATGGCTAATTATTCTCAATGGCACACCAAAAGATTTTCTAGTAAAAAAGTGCATGCTATAGAAGAAATCAATGTTTTGAGTGGAAAGATGGATGAACTTATGAAATTGTTTGCTACTAAGAATACTCCTCTTGATCCCAATGATATGCCTTTGTCTACTTTTATTGAGAATAATAATGAATCTATGATGTGAATTTTGTTGGTAGGAATAGTTTTGGAAACAATGCTTATAGAGGAAACTTTAATGCTAGACCATTCCCTAGTAATTCCTCTAATAATTATGGAAATTCCTACAATAATTCTTATGGTAAATTTAATAAGATGCCCTCTGATTTGAGAATAGTGTGAAAGAATTTATGATCTCTCAAAAGAATTTTAATGCTTTGCTTGAAGAAAAGTTTCTCAAAGTTGATGATTTGGCTAGGAACGTTGATAAACTTTCGCTTGATGTTGATTCTCTTAAACTTAGATCTTCTTCCCCTAAGCATGATATAAATGAGTCTCTGAAAGCCATGAGAATTTCCATTGATGAGTGTATGGAAAGAACCGCTAGATTGCGTGCTAAGAAAGATTGCTTTATAAAGGCGTGTTCTTCTAGTTTCCATGAAAATAATGATGAAGATCTTAAAGTTATTGATGCGTCTCCTATTAGATCTTTGATTTGCAGTATGAATCTTGATAATTATGGGACTGAAGATGAGTCAACTTTACCTATAAGGCGTCCCAAAAATTCAGAGTTCTTAGATCTTGATGCTAAATTTGGTAAAAGTGGGATTGGAGAGGTCATGACTTTAAATAGTATTGAACCTACTATCTCGGATTTCAAGGAATTTGATTATGATAATTGTTCTTTAGAAGGTTGTATTTCCTTGTTGCAATCCGTTGTTAATTCTCCTCATGCTTATAGTCAAAATAAAGCTTTTACAAAACATATCGTTGATGCCTTGATGCAATCTTATGATGAAAAACTTAATTTGGAAGTTTCTATACCTAGAAAACTTAATGATGAGTGGGAACCTACTATAAAGATTAGAACTAAAGATCATGAGTGTTTTGCTTTGTGTGATTTGGGTGCTAGTGTTTCCACGATTCCGAAAACTTTATGTGATATTCTAGGTTTCCATGATCTTGATGATTGCTCTTTAAATTTGCACCTTGCGGATTCCACCACTAAAAAGCCAATGGGAAGAATCAATGATGTTCTCATTGTTGCAAATAGAAATTTGGTGCCCGTAGATTTTATCGTTCTTGATATAGATTGCAATCTTTCTTGCCCTATTATTCTTGGTAGACCTTTCCTTAGAATGATTGGTGCAATTATTGATATGAAGGAAGGGAATATTAGATTCCAATTTCCATTAAAGAAAGGCATGGAGCACTTTCCAAGAAATAAAGTCAAATTACCTTATGAATTTATCATGCGAGCTACTTATGAATTGAGTGCCAAAGATGGCACTACTTAGACCTATCTTCGCTTTTATGCCTAGCTAGGGGCGTTAAACGACAGCGCTAGTTGGGAGGCAACCCAATTTTCTTTGTGTTTTTGTTTTTGTTCCTGTTTAGTAATAAATCTTGCATCTACATTCTGTTTAGATGTGTTTTTATCTTTTAATTAGTGTTTGTGCCAAGTAGAACCTATAGGATAACCTATGTAGTTGATTTGATTCTGCTGAAAAACAGAAACTTTGCGCGCACCAATTTAGTTTTGTTAAATCACAGGAACGTGCGTTTGCGTTGATTATTTTTGCTGCTGATCAATAGACAAATTGTCCAGGACTTCCTATTTTGGTAGGAGTTTTAGAGTTCCAGAAGTTTGCGTTAGTTACAGATTGCTACAGACTGTTCTGTTTTTGACAGATTCTGTTTTTCGTGTGTTGTTTGCTTATTTTGATGCATCTATGGCTAGTAAAATAGTTTATAAACCATAGAGAAGTTAGAATACAGTAAGTTTAACACCAAAATAAATAAAGAATGAGTTAATTACAGTACCTTATGGTGGTTTTGTTTTCTTTCACTAACGGAGCTTATAAGATTTCCTGTTGAGTTTTGTGTTGTGAAGTTTTCAAGTTTTGGGTAAAGCTTTGATGGACTATGGAATAAGGAGTGGCAAGAGCCTAAGCTTGGGGATGCCCATGGAACCCCAAGATATTGAAGAATAGCTAAAAGCCTAAGCTTGGGGATGCCCCGGGAAGGCACCCCCTCTTTCGTCTTGGTTCATTGGTAACTTTACTTGGAGCTATATTTTTATTCGCCACATGATATGTGTTTTGCTTGGAGCATCATGTATTATATTAGTCTTTGTTTTTTAGTTTACCACAATCATCCTTGCTGTACACAACTTTTGGGAGAAGCCCACTTGATTTGAATTTGCTAGAATACTCTATGTGCTTCACTTATATCTTTTGAGATTGATAGTTTTTGCTCTAGTGCTTCACTTATATCTTTTAGAGCACGGCGGTGGCTTAATTTTGAAGAAATTACTAGTCTCTCATGCTTCACTTATATTATTTTGAGAGTCTTTTAGAACAGCATGGTATTTGCTATGGTTAAAAATTTGGTCCTAGAATGATGAGCATCCAAGTTGGGTATAATAAAAACCATCATAGAAAGTGAATTGGATGCTATGATCAATTTGATGCTTGATAATTGTTTTGAGATATGGAGGTAGTGATATTAAAGTCATGCCAGTTGAGATGATTATGAAAAATGCTTGTGTTGAGGTTTGTGATTCCCGTAGCGTGCACGTATGGTGAACCACTTTGTGATGAAGTTGGAGCACAATTTTATTTATTGATTGTCTTCCTTATGAGTGGCGGTCGGGGACGAGCGATGGTCTTTTCCTACCAATCTATCCCCCTAGGAGCATGCACATAGTACTTTGTTTTTGATGACTTCTAGATTTTTGCAATAAGTATATGAGTTCTTTTGACTAATGTTGAGTCCATGGATTATACGCACCCTCACCCTTCCACCATTGCTAGCCTCTCTTGTGCCGCGCAACTTTCGCCGGTACAATACACCCACCATATACCTTCCTCAAAACAGCCACCATACCTACCTATTATGACATTTTCATAGCCATTCCGAGATATATTACCATGCAACTTTCCACCGTTCCGTTCATATGACACGCATTACTTTTGTCATATTGCTCTATGCATGATCATGCAGTTGACATTGTATTTGTGGCAAGGCCACCTTCATAATTTTCATACATGACGCTCTTGATTCATTGCATATCCCGGTACACCGCCGGAGGCATTCATATAGAGTCATATCTTGTTCTAGCTTTGAGTTGTAATTCTTGAGTTGTAAATCCATAAAAGTGTGATGATCTTCATTAATTAGAGCTTTGTCCCAGCGAGGAAAGGATGATGAAGACTATGATTCCCCCATAAGTCGGGATGAGAAATCGGACTTTACAAAAAGAAAAGAAAAATAAAAAAAGAAAACAAAGAAAGGCCAAAAAGAAAAAAAGAAAGGCCAAAGAAAAAACAGAGAGAAAAAGAAAAAAAGAAAAAAAAAGAAAATGAGAGAAAAAGAGAAAAGGGACAATGCTACTATCTCCTTTTCCACACTTGTGCTTCAAAGTAGCACCATGATCTTCATGATAGAGAGTCTCCTATGTTGTCACTTTCATATACTAGTGGGAATTTTTCATTATAGAACTTGGCTTGTATATTCCAATGATGGGCTTCATCAAAATGCCCTAGGTCTTCGTGAGCAAGCAAGTTGGATGCACACCCACTAATTTTCTTTTTGTTGAGCTTTCATATATTTATAGCTCTAGTGCATCCGTTGCATGGCAATCCCTACTCACTCACATTGATAAGCCTAGTTGATGTGAGACTATCTTCTCCTTTTTGTCTTCTCCACAACCACCATTCTGTTCCACATATAGTGCTATGTCCATGGCTCACGCTCATGTATTGCGTGAAAGTTGAAAAAGTTTGAGATTATTAAAGTATGCAACAATTGCTTGGCTTTTCATTGGGGTTGTGCATGATTAAATACTTTGTGTGATGAAGATAGATAAATAGACAGACTATATGATTTTGTAGGGATAACTTTCTTTGGCCATGTTATTTTGAGAAGACATGATTACTTTGATTAGTATGCTTGAAGTATCACTATTTCTTATGTCAATATGAACTTTTATTTTGAATCATTTGGATATGAACATTCATGCCCCAATAAAGAAAATTACATTGAGAATTATGCTACGTAGCATTCGACATCAAAAATTCTGTTTTTATCATTCACCTACTCGAGGACGAACAGGAATTAAGCTTGGGGATGCTTGATACTTCTCCAACGTATCTATAATTTTTGATTGTTCCATGCTATTATATTACCCCTTTTGGATGTTTATGGGCTTTATTTTACACATCTATATCATTTTTGGGACTAACCTACTAACTGGAGGCCCAGCCCGTATTGCTGTTTTTTTTGCCTATTTCAGTATTTCGAAGAAAAGGAATATCAAACGGAGTCCAAACTGAATGAAACCTTCGGGAGCGTGATTTTTGGAATGAACGTGATCCGGAGGACTTGGAGTGCAAGTCAAGAAGTAGCCGAGGCGGCCACGAGAGGGTAGGGCGCGCCCACCCCTACAGGGCATGCCCCCTGTCTCGTGGGCCCCTCGAGCGGCCACCGACGTACTTCTTCCTCCTATATAAGCCTACGTACCCCGAAAACATCCAGTGAGCCAACGAAACATAATTTCCACCACCGTAACCTTCTGTATCCGCGAGATCCCATGTTGGAGCCTTCGCCGGCGCTCTGCCAGAGGGAGAATCGGCCATGGAGGGCTTCTACATCAACACCGTAGCCCCTCCGATGAGTTGTGAGTAGTTTACCAAAGACCTTCGGGTCCATAGTTATTAGCTAGATGGCTTCTTCTCTCTTTTTGGATCTCAATACAATGTTCTCCCCCTCTCTTGTGGAGATCTATTCGATGTAAACTCTTTTTGCGGTGTGTTTGTCGAGATCCGATGAATTGTGGGTTTATGATCAAGTTTATCTATGAGAAATATTTGAATCTCGTGTGAATTCTTTTATGTATGATTGAGTTATCTTTGCAAGTCTCTTCGAATTATCAGTTTGGTTTGGCCTACTAGATTGATCTTTCTTGCCATGGGAGAAGTGCTTAGCTTTGGGTTCAATCTTGCGGTGTCCTTACCCAGTGACAGAAAGGGTTGCAAGGCACGTATTGTATTGTTGCCATCAAGGATACAAAGATGGGGTTTATATCATATTGCATGAGTTTATCCCTCTACATCATGTCATCTTGCTTAAGGCGTTACTCTGTTCTTATGAACTTAATACTCTAGATGCAGGCAGGAGTCGGTCGATGTGTGGAGTAATAGTAGTAGATGCAGGCAGGAGTCGGTCTACTTGTTGCGGACATGGTGCCTATATACATGATCATGCCTAGATAATCTCATGATTATTCGCTTTTCTATCAATTGCTCGATAGTAATTTCTTCACACCCACCATAATACTTATGCTATCTTGAGATAAGCCTCTAGTGAAACCTATGGCCCCCGGGTCTATCTTTTATCATATTTGCTTCCAATCTACTTTTATTTTCATCTTTACTTTTTACATCTATCTTATAAAATACCAAAAATATATTTATGTTATCTTACTATCTCTTTTATTTGCATATAAGCTTTCAATCTACTTTTATTTGCATCTTTACTTTTCCTATCTATATTATAAAATACCAAAAATGTATTTATCTTATCATATTATCTCTATTAGATCTCACTTTCGCAAGTGGTCGTGAAGGGATTGACAACCCCTTTATTGCGTTGGTTGCTAGTTCTTTGTTTGTTTGTGTAGGTGCGTGGGACTTTTGGGGAGCCTCCTACTGGATTGATACCTTGGTTCTCAAAAACTGAGGGAAATACTTACGCTACTATTGCTGCATCACCCTTTCCTCTTCAAGGAAAACCAACGCAAGGTCAAGACGTAGCATCACTTGACGAGGGCAACCAGCTGCGGGAGCAGCTGGCGGGTCATAAAAGTCGCCTCGAGGCCGAGGTGGAGCTCCTTAAGGCGGAGGCTGCCAAGGTGGTGGAGGCGCAGCAGGCCCTAGTCGAGGCGGACCAGCAGCGCGACAGGCTGGCCGATGACAAGGGCCGGCTCCAGGCAGAGGTGGAGCGCCTGCGGGAGTAGGCTGCCACTGCTGAGGGGGCCCGTCAGGATGAGTCCCGTCATCGCGAGGCGGCCGAGAAGGTGGTCGATGACAAGGACACCGAGTTGAAGGCGGCCCTTGCCAAGGCGGCCGACCTGGAGAAGGCGCTCCAGGAGCGCGACCGCACCATTGATCGGGAGCGGCGTGGTACGTTGCTCGAAGCGCAGCATGATGTCTACTACACAACCTTCTTCTTGTAGACGTTGTTGGGCCTGCAAGTGCACAGGTTTGTAGGACAGTAGCAAATTTCCCTCAAGTGGATGACCTAAGGTTTATCAATCCGTAGGAGGCGTAGGATGAAGATGGTCTCTCTCAAACAACCCTGCAACCAAATAACAAAAAGTCTCTTGTGTCCCCAACACACCCAATACAATGGTGAATTGTATAGGTGCACTAGTTCGGCGAAGAGATGAAGATACAAGTGCAAAATAGATGGTAGATATAGGTTTTTGTAATATGAAATAATAAAAACAGCAAGGTAGCGAGCGGTAAAAGTGAGCGTAAACGGTATTGCAATGGTAGGAAACAAGGCCTAGGGTTCATACTTTCACTAGTGCAAGTTCTCTCAACAATAATAACATAGATAGATCATATAACAAGCCCTCAACATGCAACAAAGAGTCACTCCAAAGCCACTAATAGTGGAGAATAAACGTAGAGATTATGGTAGGGTATGAAACCACCTCAAACTTATTATTTCGGATCAATCTATCATAGAGTTCGTACTAGAATAACACCTTAAGATACAAATCAACCAAAACCCTAATGTCACCTAGATACTCCATTGTCACGTCAAGTATCCGTTGGCATGATTATACGATATGCATCACACAATCTCAGATTCATCCAACCAACATAAAAATACTTCAAAGAGTGCCCCAAAGCTACTACCGAAAAGTCAAGAACGTGTGCCAACCCCTATGCATAGGTTCCCAAGTGTCACGAAACCCGCAAGTTGATCACCAAAACATACATCAAGTGGATCAATAGAATAACCCATTGTCACCACGGTTATCCCACGCAAGACATACATCAAGTGTTCATAAAAGACTCAATCGGATAAGATAACTTCAAAAGGGGAAACTCAATTCATCACAAGAGAGTAGAGGGGGAGAAACATCATAAGATCCAACTACAATAGCAAATGTCGGGATACATCAAGATCATGCCATAGAGGGAACACGAGAGAGAACACGAGAGAGAGAGAGAGATCAAACATATAGCTACTGGTACATACCCTCAGCCCCGAGGGTGAACTACTCCCTCCTCGTCATGGATAGCGTCGGGATGATGAAGATGGCCTCCGGTGATGGGATCCCCCTTCGGCAGGGTGCCGGAATAGGGTCCCGATTGGTTTTTGGTGGCTACAAAGGCTTGCGGCGGCGGAACTCCTGATTTATCTTCTGTTCTGGAAGTTTTTAGGGTACGTAGGTATATATGGGTGCAGGGGGTACGTCGGTGGACATCCGGGCTGCTCACGAGGTAGGGGGCGCGCCCCCCACCCTCGTGGGCAGCCCGGGACTCCCCTGACATGCACTCCAAGCCCATCTGGTTGGTTTCCTTCCAAAATTAACTTCTCCAGTTGATTTTGTTCCGTTTTGACTCCGTCTGATATTCCTTTTCCTCGAAACACTGAAATAGGCCTAAAACAGCAAATCTGGGCTCGGCCTCCGGTTAATAGGTTAGTACCAAAAATAATATAAAAGTGGGTAATAAAGCCTAATATTTCCTAAAACAGTAGATAAAGTAGCATGGAGCAATCAAAAATTATAAATACGCTGGAGACGTATCACAGCACCTGGAAGAGTCCTTCTCCAGTAAGTGCTTTTCTTGCGTTTTTCCGGGTCAGGATCCGGCCTTTCGTCCTTGTTGTATTTTCCCTGATATGCTTCGATTTTCTGGCAGGAGCCTTCCCGGAGACTCATCGGCTGGCGGAGGAAGCCGTCCGCTTTCAGTGCGACCCGACGGGAGTCGTCGGATCCGGGACAGACCCGCAGGTGGCGTGCACCTTCCCAGAAATCGTAACCGCCACCGAGGCCCGCCTACGGGTCCTGGGGGAGCAGATGGGGCGGTTATCCCTGGCTGGCACCACGATGACGATGGCCCTTTGGCCGGGCTCCGTCGAGCCGAACATCTTCACACGCCTGGCGCGTTGGCTGGAGATGGGACTGGACCGGCTTCACGAGTGGCGCGTCTCCTCTGCTCGTGCCGGTGTCGAGATGGCGCTCCAGTTCGCGCTGTCTTAGCATCCAGACCTGCAGCTGGACGCACTGATGGGTTAGCGGGCCGGCTCGGAGCAGCTGTTGCAGGAGCAAGCCGGCCGGATTGCCTCCCTGGCCAGCTACATCGCCGAGTTCGCCTTCCATGATGAGTTCCACCCTGAGCGGGCGGAGGACGGCGGGGTTGTGGGCGGTAATGACTATGGCCTGCTTCTTCATGATCCAGAGGGGAGCTCCGAGGAGACGGGCGTCTACCGCGACGGGGGTGCCGAGGAGGACACCTGTGCCTCGCTGGACCCGGAGGCCACCAGGGGAGAGCCATCGATGTCGTGACTCGGCGCTGGAGATGCCTGAGATATCTTTGTAGGATTTCTTAGGTAGCACGTCCACCCACCCACTGGGGGTTCTGGGTGTAATGAACTCAGGCCGTGGACCTTTAAATATTTATGTGTATATGTCGTGAATGTTTCTACTCTTGCTTTTCATTTTTTGGACCGATTTCTTGCGCTTTTCCTTTCTC
>NC_041389.1:46021723-46043236 GCF_002162155.2 Triticum dicoccoides
GGCAGCCGAGGCTCCGGTCCGTGACAAGGAGTTCAGTTCTTCGAGAGGAGCGCGCAGGACTTGGGTTCTTCAAAACGTTGAGCGCAAGCGAAACACCCACTGGGCCGGCTGGCGGCAACCCGGCGGAGCCGGTTGGCGAGGAGCCGGTCGTGCGGCTATTTTATTTTTATTTTCTAAGCGGCAGGACGGGTTGGTCGACCCGGCAGCCTTTGACTCGGTGTTTGAACCGTGAAGGAGCTCTGGCCCGTTGTGCTTGCCAGCTGACAGCCAAAGCCGGTTCTGTGGCTTAGGGCGAAGTAGGGGACCACGGCATCCTTAGTGCATCAGGAATCACGAAGTAAGGCGGCAGGGTGGCGATCAAGCCGGCCAGCCCCCGAGCCCCCGGGTCGAGCGGGTCGGACCGGTGGCCGTGTTCAGGAGCATAGTGATGCAAAAAAGTAGGGACACAATAAGTTGGTCGACAAAAGGCAGCCCCCGAGTCTCGTTCGGGGACACGATAGTTTCATGCGTTTACAAAAGGCGACGATACATACACTCGTGCGGCTAACTATAAATGGGCGGACGAGTTCCACGTTCCATGGCCGGGTCGTTTCTTCACCAGCGGTGTCCCTCTTGCGCTTGCTTGACTTTCATGTGTCGATGAGGTAGTAGGCGTTGCAATCGCGCAAGGCCCTGTTCATGATGAATGGGCCCTCCCAGGGAGGGGACAGCTTGTGCTGGCCAGCTTGCTCTTGGACGAGTCGGAGGATGACGTTGCCCTCGAGAAACGCGAGTGGCTTGATCTTCTTGCTGTGGTAGTGCCTCAGGCCTTGCTGGTAGATGGCCGAATGGCTGAGCGCCAGGAGGCGGGCTTCCTCGAGTAGGTCGACACCGTCTTTGCGGGCTTCTCTGGCTTCAGCTTCGGTGTACATCGCGACGCGCGGAGAGTCGAACTCGATGTCGGTCGGGATGATGGCTTCGGCTCCATAGACGAGGACGGGGTGAACTCGGTCGACCGATTCGACGTCGTTCGGAGACTCCAGAGAACGGCCGGCAACTCGTCGAGCCAGCTGCCGGGTGAGCGGATGAGTGGCTCAACGAGTCGCGGCTTGATGCCGGACAGGATGAGTCCATTGGCCCGCTCGACCTGCCCATTGGACTGCGGGTGTGCAACAGAGGCCAGGTCGAGGCGGATGCCGGAGACGGAGCAGTATTGCTCGAGCACGCCCTTGGTGAAGTTGGTGCCGTTGTCCGTGATGATGTAGTTCGGCATGCCATAGCGAACCGCTATGTCTTTGATGAACCGGACGGCTGTTGGCCCATCCAGTTTCTTGATTGGTCGTGCTTCGATCCACTTGGTGAACTTGTCCACCGCCACCAGCAGGTGCGTCATGCCGCCCCGAGTGGTTTTGAAGGGTCCCACCATGTCGAGTCCCCAGACCGCGAAAGGCCAGGCGATCGGAATGGCGCGGAGTGCTGACGCCGGCTGGTGGCTGTCGGTGTTCTGGGAATGGGGGTCCCCAGACTTGCCTTCCTGCGGCCAGCGGCGTGGCTCAAAGGGGGCCCAACGCAGCCCATCTTCATCAACACAAGCTCAAGACCCTCGCGAGGGGCCAAGCCTCGCGGGGCGGACGACAAGGAGCTTCCTCAGGCACGGCCTCATCAGGCTGGCTCGCGAGGAGGCGGAGAGTTCAAGGCAGGGTACCTCACGAGGTGCCCATGACGCCAGCCATGACAACCAAGGGCGCCAGTCGGGCGCCAGCCGGCGCAGTGTCCTCCTTTCCTCTTTGGTGCAAGGGGAGCAAGCGCGGGCGAGAGCATCAAGCAAAGGCGTCCATTTCGGTGCAACAAGACCAAGACCAGTCCAACGGCAGGATGGAGGTCACCATGGAGCCAAAGCCGGCGTCACCACCAGAGCCTTTGCCAGGCGAGGACCAACTTTAGTCAGGATAAGTGTACCCGCTGTTCCCCTTCAAAATGGCCAATTGTTGGCGCCCTTCCCGCTCAATATTTGGGAAGAGGCCCAGGGCCTTTGCCTATAAATAGGACTAGCCACCCCCAGGGTAGAGGCATCGAGATCCCCACCAAGAAACTAGTAGATAGAGCGACTGAACTCCTCCTAGCAGGTCATCGCACTAGCCAAGAATAGACCCTCGCGAGGCTGTTCTTCCTTGTATTGTTCATCATCAGCCCAAGAGGCAATCCACCACATCACACATTGGAGTAGGGTATTACACCACAATGGTGGCCTGAACCAGTATAAACCTTGTGTCTCTTGTGTTGATCCTTTGGTAGTTTAGACCCTAGCGATTCGGTGAGGAGCAGGTAGGTAGAAGGCGTAATCTCCGCGCACACCCCAGTGTTCGAACCTAAAGGGTCTGCCGGAACCCGAAATCTGACATTTGGCGCGCCAGGTAGGGGTGCGCCGGAAGTCGTTTCCCGTCGCCCTGTTCTTCTCCGACCATCGCGTCCATGTCAGACGCTCGTCGGGCCCGCGCCAAGCGCCGCGCCGCCCTCGCTTCCTGCATCGCCCAGACGGCCCCCGTCAGCGGGCGCCCCTGTCATTCCCCGTCGCCTGCCGTCAACGCCGCCACCAGCCCGGCGGGGAACGAGCAGCAAGCATGGTCCCAGCACCCATCCATGAGGCGAGACGGCCGCACTGCTACACCCTCGCTCACCCCTGCTGGTTCTTCGTCTCGCGTGCCCCGCGCGGCCATGGAGGCCCGAGCTACGCTCATCGCGGCAAACGAGTTCCTGTGCTACCGCCCAATCGACGACGTCTATGAGGAGTGGATCGACCGAGTCACCGAGCTCGTCCGCGCCGCTGGGGGCTCCCCCGCACCGTCTTTCTCGCTGCACCGCGCCCCGCCCTGCGCGGGCAATGAAGCTCCCGGGGCGCCTCAGCCGCCTCCCCCTCGAGAAGGCGCCCTGGCTCCAACGCGCGCGGCCCCTGAGCGGAACCCGCCCCGTCAGGCGCCAGCGCGGCAGGAGCAGAGCTCCCAAGAAGTCCCACGCCCTCCAGAAGCTGCTCGAGCGCTCCTTGCTCCGGCTCGTCCCGACCACGCTCCTACTCCAGCACGTCAAGATCCCACGCGGCTCCCAGCTGTAGCGCATGGGGACCCACAGGACCAAGTTCTTCGTTTCCCAAGGCCTCCTGTGGCCACAGCAGGCTGCCGCGCCTTCACCCCCGAGCTACGCAACGTCGCGTGGCCTAGCAAGTTCAAGCCGGACCTGCCTCCCCGCTATGATGGCACGGCTGACCCTGCAGAGTTCCTCCAGCTCTACGAGCTGGGCATTGAAGCCGCCAACGGAGATGAGAAGGTCATGGCGAACTAGTTTCCCATGGCGCTCAAGGACGGGGCTCGCACCTGGCTCCTCAATCTGGCACCAGGCACGATCACGTCCTGGGACGAGATGCACACCTGCTTCATCGCCAACTTCCAGGGTACTAGCGACCGGCCACCCGCCGTGAGCAACATGCGCCGCATCAAGCAGCAGCCAGGGAAAACCCTGCAGAAGTACATCTAGCGCTTCAACAACGCACGCCTCAAGATCCCTAAGGTGACCGAGGAGGCCATCATCTCAGCCTTCTCCAACGGCGTGCGCGACGTCAAGATGAAGGAGGAGCTGGCGATGCATGAAGACCTGTGTACCTCCTTGGAGCTGTTCAACTTGGCGACCAAGTGCGCCAGAGCTGAGGAGGGGCGCCTCTCCCTCCTCGAGCTGCCTGCCGCAGACCCCGAAGAGAAGAAGCTCAAGGCCAAGGACGTGAAGCGCAAGGGGGCTGCCGTGCTCGTGGCAGAACCAGACACCAAGCGGGGCAGAGATCAGCCCGAACCCTCCAAGGGCAGTCGGTACTGCGTGCACCACGACCTCCACACCCATAACACCAATGAATGCCAAGAGCTCCGGGCCGTGCGTGAAGGAAGGGTCGGCCGACGTCCCGACCGCAACGATCGGGGTTACGGCTGAGGAGGAGGAAGGAACGCAGGACGCCGGGAAGACCGCGGCCCACGCCAGTGGTGGCGCGACCAACCTCGCGAGGATCACTGGCAGGACCCGCCTTGCGAGGGAGGCTGGAGGGATCAGCCTCGCGAGGATCGCCCGCAAGGAAACGCAGGCCTCCCTCCGCCGCCGCCGCAGCCAAGAAGAAACGAGGACCGTCATCAGGACGAGGGGGCTGGGGGCTTCCAGGAGCCACGCGCGATCGCCTGCATCCTGGGCGGAGCTCAAGCCCCAGCCTCTCAGCGCATCTTCAAGCAGTTCGCCCACGAAGTAAATGCAGTCCTTCCCAAGCTCGAGGTAACACGCCCTCTCAGGTGGTCGGCATGCGCCATCACGTTCAGCTCTGCGGATCAGCTCAAGTGCACGGCCATAGCCGGAGTCCTCCCGATGCTTTGTTCCCCAATCATCAGCAACGTGCTAGTCACCAAGACCCTCATCGATGGCGGGGCCGGGCTCAACGTCCTGTCTGTGGAAACGTTCAACAATCTCCAAGTGCCCTACAATTAGCTTCAGCCAACAAAGCCTTTCTCCGGAGTCACCGACGGCTCCACGGTCCCGATCGGGCAGGTTCACCTCCCTGTCACCTTCGACGCACGCGACAACTACCGCACCGAGCTCATTGACTTTGACGTCGCCCACATTCGTCTGCCGTACAATTCCATCCTCGGGTACCCAGCGCTGGCCAAGTTCATGGCCGTGACCCACCACAGCTACAACGTCCTCAAGATGCCAGGAAGTGGCGGAGTCATCACGGTGCCCTGCGAAGAGAGAGACGCAGTGTGCTCCCTGGAGTGAGCCTTTCAGGCCACGTCGCTGGAAGACCCAGACCGCGGAAGCGGGAGGCTTCCCGAGGCCGCCTCCAAGAAGAAGAAGACATCGTCTGGCCCGGCTCCTCAGGAGGCAGGCCCCTCAGGGCCCGCGCCTGCTCAGGGGGAGCCTCCTTCTATCGCATAGGGAGGCGCGCCCGGCGCCCCGCTCAAGCAGGGCTCGGGGGCTCTCCCCTGGAGGGCCACCGACCTCGCCAAGGTCGCGAGGGAGGCGCTAGGGCACCACATGGAGGCGTGTTTTGAAGCACGTTTCCCTCAAGTAGGAACAAGGCAAGGAGGGCCAAACCCTCAGGAGTTCGTCAGAAGGCCATTCAGGAGCTACATGAGTCAAGAGTCATGAGAGGCGGCCGCCGCCTACCAACTATGGCCCCCCATCCAGGCGAGGATAGTGGGTTGCGCGTCTGCATCGACATACCAGGGCTCAATCAAGCCGCGTCTCAGGAGCGCCTCTGGCCTTCGCAAGTGGGACGCAGTGAGGGTCCGCCCCACAGCTACGTTTGCATGCCTTATGGCTTGCCGAACGCGACTGCCGCGTACCAGCATCTCACGAGGGCCATCCTGAGGGCTCGAGAGGTCAGGCGCGCCACAACCCTGGTGGAGATGGAGATGGTCCGCGAGGAGCCACCAGCGCCTCCGGAGCCTCCCAAGGCCCCAGGGCCTGGGGGCTCGTGAGGATCGGCTCCCGCAGCCCGCCGAGTCTGCTACACCAACACCCTTTCGTCTTCAGCATCATCAGGTGACATCTTTCAAGTTTCATTTCCAACTGGGAGCGCCCTCAGGGCCGCATTATTCCCAGGCCGCGTGGGCCTGTCCCTGCAGTGTGTATCCCTTTCATTTCATGTTCTTAGCTTACTCTGTTGGGGGCGCCCCTCGGGCTGCATTATCCCCAAGCCGCTCGGGTCAGACCCAGTGGCATGTATCCCTTTCGCATTTATCTTAGGGCCATGCTTTCGACCCATCATGCTTCTTATTCGGTGCCTGTTCACGGTACCTTTTCTTCTTGGATGTAAAAAGCTTGCGCGTTAAAGGGAGGGTGCCTGAGCATCGCGAGTCAGGGCTCCTACTGGCTCTCCGACCCTCACCCTCTGGTCTTGTCCACGGCATCACGACATGGCATACCAGCGACGGCTGAGGCCAGCCCGAGAGCCGGGACCCGAGGATGTAGAGTTTCGACATCTAACCAAGCTTGCGCATTAAAGGGGGGTGCCTGAGCATCACGACTCAGGGCTCCTACCGGCTCTCTAGCCCTCACACTCTGGTCTTGTCCACGGCATCGCGACCTTGCATACCAGCGACGGCTGAGACCAGCCCGATTGCCGGGACCTGAGGACGTAGAGTTTCGACATCTAACCAAGCTTGCGTGTTAAAGGGGGGGTTCCTGAGCATCGCGACTCAGGGATCCTACCGGCTCTCCGGCCCTCACCCTCTGGTCTTGTCCACGGCATCACGACCTGGCATACCAGCGACGGCTGAGACCAGCCCGAGAGCCGGGACCCGAGGACGTAGAGCATCGGCATCTAACCAATTTTGCAGGAACACACTCCAAGATAAGGCCCACAACCAGGCACAACCCGCCTTGAGGTAGGTCCCCGTGAGTCCCGCGCTGGCTCACGGGTGCCTAGATACACCTCGTCAAGCCCTACCGTGCCGGCCACGTGTCAGGGTGGGGCTGTATACACCCCGGGGGCTCCTCCCAGAGGGGAGCCCCCTCCCATGCACCAGTGGAAGCACCATGCTCCGCGCTGGCTGACGACACTACCGAGGAGCGGCTATGCCCGTACACATACGGAAGCGCTATGCCCCGCGCTGGTGATAAACAACTGCGGGTGGCCCCCGGGCCGCATCAACCTCAGGGAGCCCAGAGCTCAGTGTCTAGCCTCATCGCAACGCCTCCCCTCGGGAGTGCCGTGCGAGGGGGTTGGACACGGGGGCTACGCCTGGGTCACGCCCAGACGCACGCCACCCAGCCAGGCCCCCCCCCCGATCCTGGTTCATCGCACGTCCCTCCCCGAGCGTAGCCAAGGTATGAAGGCCATTTGAGCGTCAAGGGGGACTCCTGAGCATCGCGACTCAGGAGCCTAACTGGTCACGTAGCCCCTCACTCCTTAGTTCTGAAAGGCTAATGGCGGTTGAGGTATACGCGGGGCCGGGCTTTGCAGACGTAGAACGGTAGATCCACCCGCATCTCGCCTCCCTAAGGAGTCACCCCCACATCTCACTTCCCTACTGGTTGTTCGAGCGCCAAGGGGGACTCCTGAGCATCGCGACTCAGGAGCCTAACTTGTCACGTAGCCCCCTCACTCCTTGGTCCCGTCCTGGTTTCTGGTCGGGGCTAACGGCGGCTGAGGTATGCGCGGGGCCGGGCTCTGCCGACGTAGGACACAAGCAAGTAGGAAGGAAATAGCGCAAATTTCAAGGAATTCAAAAGCAAATATTACAGTCCATACTGTTATCACAGCACCAAATGCAAGTTTTAACGCCTCCCCGAGGCATGATACATGTGCAGAAACTGAAAGCGGGACGGGAGCCACAACGGAGTCACCTGCCGGCCGTGGAGCTGCGCTGAGCGGGTTCGCCTTGTGGAACTACCGGGCTGGCAGCGCTCCGCTTCGGCCTGGTGCTGAAGGCCCGGAACTTCCCCAGCAGAGCCTCCGCACGACCCTTCACGGGCTCAGCAGCAGCAGCGGCGTGCTCGCCGCTCACCGGCTCCAGCAGGCTGTCGAGGTCGACGTTGGGGTCGCGAAGATAGATGTGGGTGAGGACCCGCGTCAGCGCCGCGGAAGACAAGACGCGTGCCTCGGCCTCAGCCGTAGGACCAAGGCCAAGGGAGACATCTTCAAGAGCACGAACCAGGAAGGGAAGCAGCTTGGCGTGGTCGTCCTCCTCGCCGGCCAGCGGGCTCTCCAGGCCACTCTCGTAAAGCGTCTTCAGTGAAGCGCGAGCCTTCTCCTCCATCTCCGCCAAGGCCACGCGATCCTCGGCAAGAACCAGTGCCTTGCCATCCAGCTCAACCCTCCTCGCCTCCAGCTCTTGCTCCAACGCGCCTAGGTGGTCACGACGCTTCTTGAGCTTGGCGTCCCGGTCCTTGACGGCCGCCTCGCGAGCCTTCATGCCTTCCTCCTGCTCTTGGCGAAGGCGGGTCTCCTCGGCGAGCCGGTCATGCAGGCCCTTCAGCTCGCTCTCCAGCGCCTCGCAATGACCTCGGACGTTGGCCAGCTCCCTTAAGGCGGCGTCACGGGCAGCCTTCGCCTCAAGGATGGCTTGCTTCTCCTCGTCGCAGGCCATCGAAGCCTGGACCAACGCCGCCCGAATTGAAGCGTCGGAGCGAATCCATGCGGAAGCTAGCTCCAAGCGCCCGGCCACTAAACGAGGGTCGGTGCCCAGAAGATCCTGCCGCAGACGGTCCAGTTCGGCAACAGCGCGACCCAGAATAGTGGTCGCGGAAGCAGCAGTCGGAGGAGTAGGAGGAGAAGATGGCAGCGTGACCACAGTATCCTGAGGCGGAGCCTGCTGCGCCCCAACGGCTGTAGTGGCGGCATCAGGCAGGGGCACCTTGGGAGTCGCTTGGGCCATGGAGGCTGAGCTCGCCCCAACCGGCTCAGCCAGGCCTCGCGAGGGCGCCCGGGCAGGAGAGGCCCATGCGTCACGCTCATCTTCTTTCGCGGGCAGAGGCGCTACCGCGGATGGGACCTCAGGAGCCCCCTTCGGCTTCTTTGCAGAGGGCGCCAGCCTAGCCGGAGATACGAGCGTCAAGCCTCAGCAACAAAACAATAAACAAGACAGGAATCAAGCACTTACAGGTCGTCACTCGCGGGCTCGAGCAGCCTCCGGCCATACTTGAAGCCCGAGAGCCGGCTGCAAGGATCAGCCTCGAGGAGCTCGGGTGTAGGAGGTGCGCCTGCGGATCGCCTCGGGGCTGGGGCAGACCCGCGGGGGATCAGCCCGGTCCGGTCCTTCTTCGGAATCGGGGGCAGGCTCCCGCCGCCCTGCTCGTTATCATCCTCGTCGTCATCACTCGGAGAGAGGCGGAGAGCGCGGGACCGGCGCCGGAGGGAGGGAGCCCTTGACTCTGCCTCGGAGTCGGCCCCCTCTTCTCGCTCCCCTCCTTCCTCCTCTTTGCTGGAGTCGCCGGAGGACACGTCCACTGGGACCTCGGGAGCCTCCGCGGGCACGGGCCCGTCCCCATTGAAGGTGGGCATGGGCCCCACCACTTGCTCCCAGTCCTCGCGGAGGAACAGGGGCGTAGGAGCGCCCTCCAACCTCGCCACGTTGCCCCCAACCAAAGATTGGAGAATCGCGGCCAGATCCTTGTCGGCCAAGACTGCAGGGCTCGGGTGAGGCCTCCACATCGGAAGCGAGTGTTGGCGGAGCAGAGCCAGCTGGTGCTCCAAGAACTCCCTCAGCAGTGATGCACCGGTCAGCCTTGCCGCCGCCATGCTGGCTGGCCTCAGATCCGCATCCATCTTCTCCAGCACCAGCTTCGCACGAGGATCCACAAGCTCCACTCGGGACCAGTCGTCGGAGCTCACAGGGTGCGCCAAGGGCAGGATCAGCCGAGGGTGGATGCGCACAGCATCCACCAAGACCCACTTGCTCGTGAAGCCCTCGATCCTTTTCCCAGGATATAAAATGGCGATGGAGTTGTCGTATGCGACGAAGCTCGCACACGCAGAGACGGAACCACGAGAGGTCCGGAGGGAGAAGTAGTGGCGCAGCAAGGCCACAGAGGGCTTCACCCCTACATGAGCCTCACAATAATAGGCAAAGATTGCCAGAAGAAGGATGGAGTTGGGATGGAGGTGCAAAGCTTGAAGGTTGTAGTGGCGGAGGACAGAGAAGAAGAACTCAGAAAAAGGAGGCACCAGACCGGCGACGATGGCGCTCACGAAGAGCGGATAGAAGGTGCTCCCTCGGCCTTCAGGGAAGGCAGAGCTGGCCTTGAACACCGTCTCCCCGTCGATGCCCTGTGCCGCCGCCATCTGGCGCACCCGGGCAAGGCTCGCCTCCGACACGTTCGGCGGGTCCAAGGCAGACGAGTACCAAGCTCCAGCCGGGGCTTGGCGAGGTGCCATGTCTAGCTAGGGCGCGCGGACGGAGTAGATCTGAAGATTTCAGAGGTGGGGAGGAGAGGCGCAAGAAAGGGGATCTGAGCAGCAACTGGAGAAAGCAAAGAAGGCAAGGGGCAGGTGCCGCTCCTTTATCAATTCGCACGGTTGCAGAGGCGCCCACATCCAATCAACCACCACGCGGCGCCCAAGGCTGCAGGCTGTTAGGGCCCGTGACGCTTCGCACTTGCCCTTTCGCCTCTCTGCACGGCCAAGTCTTGGCGCACCATGGGCCCGGGGGCTACTGTCCGCGTTCTGGGAATGGGGGTCCCCAGACTTGCCTGCCTGCGGCCAGCGGCGTGGCTCAAAGGGGGCCCAACGCAGCCCATCTTCATCAACACAAGCTCAAGACCCTCGCGAGGGGCCAAGCCTCGCAAGGCGGACGACAAGGAGCTTCCTTAGGCATGGCCTCATCAGGCTGGCTCGCGAGGAGGCGGAGAGTTCAAGGCGGGGTACCTCACGAGGTGCCCATGACGCAAGCCATGACGACCAAGGGCGCTAGTCGGGCGCCAGCCGGCGCAGTGTCCTCCTTTCCTCTTTGGTGCAAGGGGAGCAAGCGCAGGCGAGAGCATAAAACAAAGGCGTCCATTTCGGTGCAACAAGACCAAGACCAGTCCAACGACAGGATGGAGGTCACCGTGGAGCCCAAGCCGGCGTCACCACCAGAGCCTTTGCCAGGCGAGGACCAACTTTAGTCAGGATAAGTGTACATGCTGTTCCCCTTCAAAATGGCCAATTGTTGGCGCCCTTCCCGCTCAATATTTGGGAAGAGGCCCAGGGCCTTTGCCTATAAATAGGACTAGCCACCCCCAGGGTAGAGGCATCGAGATCCCTACCGAGAAACTAGTAGATAGAGGGACTGAACTCCTCCTAGCAGTTCATCGCACCAGCCAAGAACAGACCCTGGCGAGGCTGTTCTTCCTTGTATTGTTCATCATCAGCCCAAGAGGCAATCCACCACACCACACACTAGAGTAGGGTATTACACCACAATGGTAGCCTGAACCAGTATAAACCTTGTGTCTCTTGTGTTGATCCTTTGGTAGTTTAGACCCTAGCGATCCGGTGAGGAGCAGGTAGGCAGAGGGCGTAATCTCCGCGCGCACCCCAGTGTTTGAACCTAAAGGGTCTGCCGAACCCGAAATCCGACAGTGGCTGCGCTTGCTGAAGCGCTCGCATTCCTCACACTTGAGAACGAGCGACTCGGCATCTTGGAGGTCCGTGGGCCAGTAGAAACCATGGAGGAATGCCTTGGCCACCAGGGATCGTGACGCGGCGTGGTGCCCACATTCGCCCTGGTGTATGTCGAGGAGGATGTCGACGCCCTGTTCCTGCTCAATGCAGCACTGGAACATGCCGGTGGAGCTGTGCTTGACGAGCTCATTGTTGATGATGTCGTAGACGAACACCCGGTGTTGCACTTGTCGGGCTTCTGTCTCATCCATAGGGAGAATCCCATTGTCTAGGAACTCTGATATTGGCAAGGCCCAAGACGGAGCTGTTACCACGGTGAAGACGGCCACCAGGGGGGTTCCGAGTCGGCAGCCCCCGAGTCGGGTTGAGCATCCCCCGGGTCGGGGATGGCGACGGCCGGGTCCGGGGCGATGGTGGCCGAGCCGAGCTGAGCAGCCCCCGGGCCGGGTTTGGCAATCCCCGGGCCGGGTTCGGCAGTCCTCGGGTCGGGTTCAGGAGTCCCCGTGCCAGGTTGAGATGTGGCCGGGTCGTCTGGAATATGGATGGACTCGGAGTCCGGCGATGGCTTGACGGATGGCTTGTGCAGGTGTTCGAGGGAGACGCCGGAATGGACTATCGGAGGAGGCGATCTTGGCGAGCATGTCGACCGCTTCGTTTACCGCACGCGGTACGTGGAGGAACTCGCAGCCCACGAAGGACCCGGACAGCTTCCGAACGAGGAAGCGGTAGCTTGCCATGTTGGAGTCGCGGGCGTCCCACTCGCCGGAGCACTGCTGCACCACTAGGTCTGAATCACCATAGCACAGGATGCGCCGGATGCCGAGTTCCTTGGCAAGCTGGAGGCCGTGCACAAGGGCTTCGTACTCGACGACATTGTTGGAGGCGACGAAGTGGATCTGGAGTGCGTAGTGGAGTCAGTCGCCCTTTGGGGATGATAGCACGATGTCGGCCCCTAGGCCGGGACGCATCTTGGACCCGTCGAAATGCATGCACCAATACATCGAGTCGGGGGGCGGTGGTAAGTACTATGTCTCGGTCCAGTCGACGAGGAAGTCGGCCAGGGCCTGAGACTTGATCGTGCTGCGGGGCTCGTAGAGGATGGTGTGGCCGGCTAGCTGGAGCGCCCACTTGGCGACCTGGCCAGAGGAATCCCGGCACCCGATTATTTCTCCGATAGGAGCCGTGTGCTAACCACGGTGATGACGTGCTCTTGGAAGTACTGCTTCAACTTCTGGGCGGTGAAGTACATGCTGTCGTGGAATTGTCACGACAGATGTCCTTAGTGTGAGGACTTGGTCGTGAGGCCAACGCATCTATGTGGTAGCTTGAAGGGGTTGGTCGGAATCGAGAGACGCGAGGCAATCAACACACAAGACGAGGATTTAGACAGCTTCGGGCCCCGGGAAACATCGTCCGGTAATAACCCTACATGTTGTTTGTGGCTAGGTCTCATTATGATCATGAGGGAGTCGCCGGTAAGCTGACTCTCTGTGTCTAGCCCTAGAGATTGTTTCTTCTTTCTTCTCCCTCTTTTGGGGAGCCCTGCCCCTCCTTATATAAGTTGGAGGGGCGGGTTACATGTAGAGTCCATCTCGGACTAAGACTTGAACTATTCTGACTTCTCTTCACGGGCTTCTCTCCATGGGCTTCTTTAACGTCTTGGTCTTCTTACAATCTGGCTTAGAATCTGACTTACATTCTGGCTTACGATCTGGCTTACCATCTGGCTTACCGTCTGGCTTACGATCTGACTTACCATCTGGCTTACCATCTAGCTTACTGCCTGCCGGCTTAACATTCCGGCTTACATGACTGTGTCTGCCGGGTTACACGATTGTGTCTGCCGGGTTATATGACTGTGTCTGTTGGGTTACATGACCGTGTCTGCCGGGTTACACGACTATGTCTGCTGGGTTATAATCTGCCGGGTCACCAATGAAACATCCAATCCCAGTCGGGTCATATCTCCGGCCGGGTCATACCGCGGGGTATATCCCCGACATTAGCCCCCAGCTTAATTTGGATTCATCCATGTTAAACTAATCCTGTAAAACAAACACAAGAACATTTTGATAGATTAAGCTCCGGGTTAAGAACTCTTGTAAGCCGGCACCTGATCATCGTTAACTCCGTGGTATTTCCTTCTTCCCGAAAATCCGGGTCAATAGACCAGTTTCATAAAAAACATTGGTCATGAAATACCTATCTGATTTTCAGCCAGCTTGAAGATGTAGAACTTCATTATGTTCATATATGACTTATAGCCCCAAGTGTCGGGTCATTATGAAATAATAAGCAGGGACTTTGTAAATATGATCATGTAGACTTGAGCAGCAACGTGTAGCCCCCAAGGGCCGGTATAGTAAGATAATACTGAGCTGGGACTTTGTATATACTTCACTGATAATAACATCATATGATGTAATCTCCACCATGGGGCTTGAACCCACGTCCATAAGGTTAAGAGCTTTGTACTCTACCAACTGAGTAGTGGATCTTTCAATATAATGGACTGAGGCTTGTGTACCTTGAATTTTTGACAGGAGCAATTGGTGGCCCCCAAGGGCCGGCTCATTTCAATGTGATGAGTCGGGCCTTCAATAAGTTGAGCAAAAAATGACTTTGCATTAGCCCCCAAGGGCCATGGTGCATGCTGGAAGTGACATGGGACTTGCATATGTGATGTAATCTCAATTTGAATAATGTAGCCCCCAAGTGTCGGGTCGTAAGCCTATAGCGACTCGGGACTATTCCCTCCATTGTAGAAATAAATCATGTCCATTGATAAAATAACCATTGCGCTGAAGCGACTTTGAAGACCTCCATCATAATATTGGTCATTGATAACCATAATAAAAAATCCAGCCATGTTGGCTATTAAATATTTGAATAATATAATCACTACAAGAAATATGTCAACTTGTGACCACCACTATTCACTACTAGAAAAACCCCTACTAATGGCGCACCTAGTATGGCCATTAATGGCGCATCTGTGGTGCGCCATTAACAGCACGCCATTAGTAATTTTTACTAATGGTGCACCACCTGGTGCGCCATTAGTATCTGGTATACTAATGGCGCACCGCGGGTGCGCCATTAGTATAGGCCAGGGTGCGCCATTAGTATGCCTCCCAGGGGCCATGTATATCCAGGTGCTTTGGCATACTAATGGCGCACCACCACTGGATGCGCCATTAGTAACCATGGCATATTAATGGCGCACTTACCAGTGATGCGCCATTAGTATGCTTTGTCATACTAATGGCGCACTGTCATGTGATGCGCCATTAGTATGAATATTAGGTTTTTTTTATTTTTTTATTTTCTGTTTTTTGCACAGGTTACAAAATGTATAATTTGACAAAATATAGACAGCACACATCAACAACAGATTCATCGAATACAATAGAAGATTAGTCTTTGAATACAATTCATCATATTAGTCTCCGAATACAATTCATCATATTAGTCTCCGAATTGAAAAGACCGAACAAAGATAGAACATTATATTACAAGTCTCGAGACCGCGAGTAGCGAGTTTGTCTTCACATTACAAGTCGATATCGATCATCTAAACTACCATCACATAGAAGAGAGCTGCGGTCATCACGATGAGCATCATCACAATGAAACTCGTCTTCATCCGGTTCCTCCAACGCTCCCTCCCCTCTCCCGCTAGATAGTGGGCGTATCTAGATTCGGCCTCGGCCCTAGTGGTGTACCCTTTGTAATTGTTACCGCTGAATCGGTGAACCTGTCTCCGACACTCCTCCCAGTCATCGTAGACTCCGGGAACCTTACCCTTGTACACGACATACGTCGGCATCACTATGCACTAGCCAAACGAAACGTTAGTACCAATTCACAGACAATACATAAGCAATATATAATTATGCAACAGAACGATCGGAAGAGAAAAGCAAGACATTAATAGCATCGATTACATCTAAGTTGAACGACTCTCGAAACCAAAGAGACATACTACAAGTTCATTAAAGTTTAATTACAACATGAGCCAATCGATGTTTCAGAACTAAATACAGCATCACTGCTTTCGACTCGACTCAAGGGACCGGAGCGTGGATGAAGCCGCCGTCTATCGTGGGAGTCATGAAATAACGGTCGTTGTCAGCCTGCATTTGTAGCATTGTGTCGATGTCACTGTTGGACGGTTGATTTCTGAGGTAGAACTGCCCCGAGGTACGAAGGACATCTTGATGGATGATTTCCGCAAACTCCGACTGGATGCGAAAGAATTCTTGTCGGAGGTCCGCGTCCTGGATTGCCGAGACGCTCGCAGCCCAATCTTTGAGTTTACTCGGTAGCAGAAGTTGATGATGGTCCCGTACGATCGCCCGCATGTGATGGATGGCGTAGTAGGCACCCTTCTGACCGCCAGGCGGCTGCTTGACGCAGCAGAACGTCGTATTGTGGGAGAACACGTGCTTGCCGTACTTACGAATAGGCCTAGTGAAGGTGCCTCCAGATTTGGCGTAGCCGGGGAGAACATCATCAAGAACCTTCTTGACATTTGTGTAGTCTACGTTCGACTGACGGTCCGGGTCGAAATACGTGGCCATGGAATATTTGGGGCTTAGGAGGATGAGCGTGCAACGTGTGTCACTGCAGAAAACACGGAATGTTAAAAGAAAAACGATCGAAATGTAAGAATTCATATGTTACGGGCCGGTTGAGGGGAGGACTTACTCGGGAAAGTAAGGCACGAGGAAGTTATCCTTATCTTGGTTTGCCAGAATGACGCCTTCGAGGTAAGAACTCGCGACTTGCCGGTCCCCAGCGCTGCCCAAGATCTTGGCACGCATGTAGAAGGGGTCAACTATCACGATGTCCGAGGTCTTGTCGTGAATGATCCGCATCTCCATACTCAGCGGAAATAGCCGAACGAAGGTGTAGTGCAGTGGATGAAGGTTCAACATAGCGTGGATGTCATCAAAATGCAGGACGATCGTACGCCCGATGGAGTTATCCACAAAGCTCTTGCCCTCTGGCACCTTGGCCGCGAAAACTGGGTATGCCACATCCTTCTCCCTGAGACGCCGCTTCTCCAAAGAAAGAACACTGTCATGCAGACTCCGCATAGCACCGGTTGCAGCATTGAGCATATTTGTCGGTAGCATCGCCCTACCCGCCACATGCACCCTCCTCGAGATATCCTGCGGTGAAGGTGGCCCGTCCTGAGCACGGATCGTACTCGGTGCCGGCTGGCTCGCACCCTTCTTAGTCTTTCTTTTGCGTGCCTTCTTCTTCTCATGTAATGGGACTGAGTTCTGCTCACAGACCGCCTTCTTGAGTGTGTTGGGGCTGATAATATTTCGCACCTCGCCTATCTGAGGCTCGGTGAAGTTGGCAGCTGGAGGCGTCTCCTGAGAGCTGAACGTCAGACGGCGCCTGTTGCAACTTGGCTTCTCCGCGGTACCAGCTAGATCGCACACGTCTTTTGTTGGGTTTGGTTCTTGAGAAGGAGGCCCCATGAAGTCGCCATCGTACCCATGATCGGCAAAGTACTGATCGACGTTGCCAAATGTATCATTGTCGTCGTCGTCGTCGTTCTGATCCTGTGCCATATGCATGTTTGGATCTAGTGGCATAGGGATGTCCGGCACCGTTACGGCGGTCTTGCCATGGGGCCGACTTGGCGCCGGCACGACTGGCGGTGTTGTCTTTGGGGTGGTGTCCCCCGCCCCCAAACGAATCTGGCTCTTCGGCCAAAGCAGGGGCCAGCTCAGGCAGGCGCTGAGGGTCATCACGTCTTCATCGTCGGCCCCGACGGGTCGAATCGGAGGTAACAAGTCGTCGCAGCCTGGCAGCACCCCAACCAGTTGAACCCTAAACAAGTTGGGTGGCATCTGGGTACCGTGGAACAAGGGGTTGCCCGGTTGAACGATTTTGCCCTTGGCGACATCGACCAACTCGTTGTTCACGAAGTGGAGGAGAGTGCACGGAACGTCGGCGGCGCCCTGCGAAAACATGTAGGGCATCAGGGATGCCCAGTCAAAGGCAAGGAGATGAAGTCCTCGGCCGAGAGAGGCTTAATTAGTTACCGTGATGATGGCGTCGAGCTCGGCTAATGTCGACGCACCGCCAACGGCGGGCGTGCAGTTGACGGAGGTGCTGCTTGCTGCAGAGGTGCCGGCCGGCGTACACCCGGGTGCATTAAGCTCCCGTGCCGGCGTCGGAGACACCAATGTCGCCTCCGCCGGAGGCACCAATGGCCCCGCCATCGCATTATGTGAGTTGCTGGCCATGAAGCTAGGAATCGGGGGCGGCCCTTGTTGGCCGCCCGCAATCCACGCACTCAACCCCGAGATCAAGGTAGGCACAAGGGCGGTGATCGTCGCTCCGAGTCGTTGTTCCACTTGTTCTTGGACAATCTCCGGAATCCGCGCCACCTGTGCCTTGAGTTCTTGAACCTCTCGCGCCTGGCTTTCCGAGCTGGTCTTTTTCTCCTTCCGCACACCAGCGGTATAGTATGACCCCCATTTTGTCGACAAGCCTTTGCCGGCCACACGACCAGCTGACGTCAGCTTACTGAGCTTATCCTTGTTCTTCATTACATTCAACCCCCTATTTAGAGTGGTGTCCCAAGGGTTGCTCTTAGTCGACCCCGCGCTACTACTTTCAGTCGCCTGCGGAAGGAATGTGAACCATTTAGAAATTTAGCTTCATTAATTAGAATGCAACCATATGGAGCTAATTACGCGGGGGTGTATTCCTTACCAGAGCAAGCTCAAGCTGCCTGGTCTTCGGATCCGTGGTAAGCTCCTTTGTTTTCGGGTCCTTCTTGTACCGGGCCCTGACAAAGTTCCTGGTCTGCTTGTCACCGTATTTATCGAAGAGGGGCGGTAGGCCTTGCTCGGCACGGTCCGCCTCCTCCTTGTCCCATATAGGCTCCGCCACTCTGTAACCGCCGGGACCGAGTGTGTGTTCCCCTATGTTCAGCTCCCGCATTTGTTTCCCCCACTCACTTGATTGGGAGCTTGCGGTGCTCGAGCAATTGATCTTGAAGTCGTTGTAGTCATCTTCGGTGATCGAAGGATTTTTCTCCTTGATCTTCTGATAACTCTCACCTTTCTCGATCATTCTCTTCACATTGCTTTTCCAAGTAGACAGGGCCTTGCTCATCTTCGTGAGGGCAGCATTGTTCACTTTATTCCCTTTGACGCTTGTGTTTTCAAATTCAGCGGGGAACTTGTATCGTTCGTGCAGCTTCGTGAAGAGGAGGTTGCGCAAATTCCCTCGGTCAGGATGCCTCAGGTTCTCGGTGTTGATCGAGACGGTGCTCCGGACAATGCACCCGAGATGAAGCGAGTACCCCTTGACTATTCGTTCGGGCGCCGTTGGATTCCCGTTGGAGTCCACTTCAGTAACTTCCTCCTTGAGGGTGCGGAGCACGATCGGGCGCCGGTCCTTCCGTTGCCTCTTCGGTTGGCTGCCATCTGTGCGTGCGCCGCCATCATCAGTGGTGGCATCCTCGGCGGCATCATCAGTGGTGGCATCAGTGTGGTCATCCTCGGCGGCACCATCCGTGGTCTCAGGATCGGTGGGGAAGGCGGCGGCCTCATACAAGTGAGGTTGTTCCTCCATCTCCTGGGACAGCTCCCAGAATGCCTTGCCGCCCGAACCCCCGGCCTCATCGTTGTGGGCCATGTTTCTCTCTAAATAGAAACAAAGTTTGGTCAAAAAGTTGGTTATTGTCAAGGAACAAGATCATGGTCTCATCATTTAGGGTTTGTCGACACCGAGGCATCCTAAAATCTAAGCTTTTATCATTGAGGGTTTTTCGACGCCGAGGCACCCTAAAAGCCTAACCTTTCATCATTTCGGTTTTTATCGACACCGAGGCACCCTAAAAGCCATGCATTAGTCACAAGTACGCCGGGGCACTTGATCCTACTTAATTAACTACTAAGATACCCCGGCCCATGCATTAGTCACAAGTACCCCATATGTCCTATTTTTAGCAAAGTCATGCTAAAATTCACGGAAAATTTCAGCATGACCTTTGCTGAAAATAGGACATATGGAGTACCCGAATTTGCCGGAACAGAAGTTAATCGACATTCCGGCAAACTCAAGGGCCTCTCGGGGTACCTGCAAAATCATTATCCCAGGTGGACAAGGCAATGTGCTACTTGCTTAAATATCATTTGGCCAACTATCTGAAACGTTCGTGCACACTTGTCCAATCCTTCCAGAGCAGTAAGAGAATTATGCATATATAAGTAACATTTCCAGGGTCTCACTACTTCACAACAATTTAATTATTGTCAAATGTTAATCACAAACCAAAACACCAACTATCATATGACTTCAGAATCATATTAGTGTCCAATTACCACTTGAGTAAATCATCACTATGACATACAAGATGCGGGTGAACAGTTACAACTATCAAATCACAAACAGGCAGATGAAAGAGTGTATAGTTTTTTCCTTCAAGTGCTGAACATAAATTCAGATTGCATGACTATATACCCATGAAGGCATTTTCATAAAACCATTCATCAGATAAGAGGTAGAAACTCTAGTGGAGCAATGAATGCTTAGTGTTTGGCTGCAGTAGAATGTTCCATAGATAACTTGATTTGACCAATATGAACACAACCTTTGAATTTGACCATTCAGTTATCGCCCGGGGTCACTAGGCCCTCCTACTTGTAATTATTGTTAATTTGCAGTTCCTAGTTAGACATAATGTTGTCCTAACTGTCCCTAGTCTGTTCAAAAGCTATGACGGATCATTTTCTGATTGACTAATATTGGTGCAAATCAGGTTAGTCCTCAGCAGTTACCAACTAAGTCTTTTTGTCCTTCTTTTCTGCAAGTTCAGGTGGGATCTTGTTCAGCAATCACCGCACCAATAAGAAAGAACAGAGGACAGTACACAAAATCGTTTGCTAATTCTCAGAATCTCTGCAACAATGCCTTAGTCAATATTCTTGCTTGATACAATTGTTCTTGGAATAATATATCAACAAAGAGAAACTCCCCACACATTTGATCTTGGTACAGACACAAGTGAAAGAATCTGTTATATATATTGGCCATAGCTTACACCAGAACAGTAGCAACTAAACTCTGATTACTCATTTGGTTGAACCAGAAGTCAAACTGATAAAATCGGAACAAGGATCGATAGTACGCTCAGTTTCACTTAAGATATAAAGTATGGAAACTCCATGTTTACCAGCTTTGCGGTATAGACAGAGCATATTGAAATTTTGCAGCATAGACAGCACAGTTGATAGAAGCTAAATCCAAAGACCAATGCTCAGACCGCTAGATACTGATACTCTTAATACAATAAAAACCGGGAGTGCAAAGCAGAGTAATTGGATACAGACCAATGCACCGACATGATCTGATATTGTATCAATGGAACAAGAGAAACAAAGAATTTGCTAAAATGGCGTGTCACACGCAGACCAGATGATACAGTTTCCAATTCAGCAATTCAGCAAACAAAGAATTCTGCATCTAATCAACTATTCTAGGTATGTACGTACATGGCAGACAAAAACACCTAGCAATAGCAACAAGAGAACATAGTTTCGTCCCTTAGGAAAAAAACATGCCAGAGCATGAGAGATGGAGAGAGCAGAGAGAGAGAGGGGGGATGATACCTTGACGAGCTCCCCTGATGGCGTGGGTAGTAGGGTCGGGGCAGCGTCCCGGGAAGAACTAGGCACACGCGGTCCAAGGTGCGTGCAGCCTGCGTGCGAGAGGAACCAGCATCATCAGGGAACCTTGACGGCGGCACAATCGAATCGAACAAAGGGGGAGGGGGAGGAGAAGAGGACCTTGCGAATGGCGGGGTCGCGGGAGAGAAGAAGCACGCGAGCAGCGGCGTGGTCGATGGGAGCAGCTCGAGCAGAGGTGGCGGCGGATCTGGCCGGCGTCGAGGGCGGCGGGGCGGCGGCGTCGGGAGAGGAGAGGGGAAGGGGATCGAGGGCGAGGGCTCGGGCGAGGGAGAGAGAGGGGATCGAGGGCGAGGGCTCGGGCGAGGGAGAGAGAGGGGATCCGAAGTAGGGGGCACAATACTAATGGCGCACCACCCCTCGGTGCGCCATAAGTATATACATGGTAATGGCGCACCTCGACCTGGTGCGCCATTAGTATTTTTTTTTATTTCCGCTCGAGCCAACAGGTTATCTCCCACCTGACCTTATCCACATCAACTCCCCTCTACTAGCTCGACTGGTCAGGTGCCAGTTTTCACACCAGGAGGTCCTGGGTTCGATTCCTAGGCTCCACAAAAAAAAATTATGCATTTAAAATGCTGTTTGATACTTATTTGTGTTTAACTATGTTCAAACTTGTTTAAATCATAACAGTAATTTTTTTATAAGACAGTAATAATTTTTTAAAAAATATCATCA
>NC_041389.1:46043759-46052679 GCF_002162155.2 Triticum dicoccoides
GGGAGGGGTGCGGGGGGTCGGCGGTGGCGGTTGAGTAGGGGAATCGAGGGTGCGGGGGGTCGGCGGCGGCGGCCGGTGGACCGGGGGGTGCTCGGCGGCAAGGGGGACCGGATCTGGCGAGGTGGGATAGCGATCGAGATGGAGGGGGATCGAGATCGAGTGTCCATGAAATTTAAAAATATTCATGATAGTTCAAAAAGTGCCCATGAAATACAATCAAGAAATGAAGGCTACGATTTAAATACAATCGATCTTAGCTAGCTATCTGTTAACAATCTTATTGCCCTTCTTTTTCGCAAATGGAGTTCTTCTGTGGAACGGACGTCCTTTAGGTAGGGTGGTCCTGCTTCTTCTTGTGGTGTATGCTGCTACTTCATCATCGTCGTCATGTTCGATCCTCGGGTCGCCGTACTTGTCGAAGTCTTGCTCATTGGCTACTCCATCCATTCCGATGATCTTCCTTTTGCCTCTCCTCACGACAACACGACTGGTCTTTGACGGGTCGGTAATGAAGAAGCATTGGTCCACTTGGGAAGCCAGTACCCATGGCTCATTTTTCACGGTGACGTTTGCGCCCGCGGTCTTGGATTTGGCTTCGGGTATAACCATGGTGGTGAAATACCGGTCTTCTTTTAGGACGCTCTTGGCCCATCTGACACGGAACATCGGGACCTTCTCTCCAGCGTAGCTCAGCTCCCAGATCTCCTCGATCCTTCCGTAGTATCTGTCCTTGTCGTTACCGGTGTAGGATTCCATCGTTACCCCAGAGTTCTGATAACCATCGCTCTTCATGTCCTTGGCCTCGGTGTAGAATGTGTAGCCGTTGATATCGTACGCCTCATAGGTCATCAGGTTGTGCTCGGCGCCCTGTGACAAGGCGAATATGAGTTGTTCTTCCGCGGAAGAATCCTCATGTAAAGGGTACGACAGAAGCTTCTGCTTGAACCAGTGCGTGAAACATGAGTTGTGCTCTTTGAGTATATCTCCATCCGTCCTCTATTGGCCTCGGTCATTGTACGTCTTCTTAATAAAGGTTTTGTGCTCTACCACCCAAGGATCGACCACGTCAATGTGTTGTAGCGCGACTAGGTTTGCTCTTTCAAAGTCGGCGAGTCGACCCTCAAAGTCGACATGCATTTCGCGGCGACCCTCACGGTGACCCCATCCAGCGAGCCTGCCGAGGTGCCTGTTGACGGGCAGACCAATGGGGTTCTCGATGCCTAGATAATTCGTGCAGTAGGAGATGCACTCTTCGGTCAGAAAGCCCCTGGCTATGCTTCCATCTGGACGTGACATCTTGCGAACGTATCCTTTGATGACACCATTCATCCTTTCGAACGGCATCATGCTGTGCAGGAACGTCGGCCCGAGTTGGATGATATCCTCCACTATATGGACCAGCAGATGCACCATAACGTCGAAGAATGCGGGCGGGAAGTACATCTCAAGCTCGCATAGTATCACCACGATCTCTTCCTGTAGCCTTCTGAGTTGCCTCACGCCAATCGACTTTCGAGAGATGACGTTGAAGAAGGTGCATAGGCCAAATAGCGTTTCACGGACGTGCGCGTCCATGATCCCACGGATTGCAACTGGAAGTATCTGCGTCATCAGCACGTGACAGTCGTGAGACTTCATCCCGCTGAACTTCTGCTTCGCTGGGTCTAGGTATCTGCTTATCTTCCCCGCGTAACCGTAAGGAAGTTTTACTCCTAGGAGGCAGGTGAAAAACTGCTCGATCTCCTCCTGACTTAGAGTGAAGCACACGGGAGGGTAGTCATTTCTGGTCTTCTTGGCCTTTTTGCCTTTGCGACGACTTTCTGTGTCCTGCTTTGCCTCATCATCATCATCAGCGGCATCATCATCATCATCATATATAGCGTGAAGCTCCTGCCTGATGCCCATTGATTTCAAGTCTGCCCTTGCTTTCGGCCCATCTTTGGTCCTCTCTGGCATGTTGAGCAGGGTACCAAGCAGACTCTCGCACACGTTCTTCGTGATATGCATGACATCAAGGCTGTGAGGCACACGGTGGATCTTCCAGTACGGCAAGTCCCAGAAAACAGACCTCGTTTTCCATACCTTCAGCAGCGGCTCTGGCGCCTTTTGCTTCTTTCCCGACAGTGGGCAGTCTTTCCAATTTTTCAACAGCTTGTCTATTTCCTCGCCGCTCCTCGTACACGGGCGTTTTCGGGGTTCGGTTTCACCATCGAACAGATCCTTGCGTTTCCTCCACGGGTCATCATCGCGAAGCCACCTTCGATGTCCCATGAACACGGTTTTCGAAGACCCGGGATCTCTATCTAGCTGGCGATACGTTGTGTCATCCATGCACCTTACGCATCCAGAAAATCCGTGGACTACCTGCCCCGCAAGATATCCGTAACCGAGATAGTCGTGCACCGTCGTGAGCAGTGCGGCTCTCATAGGGAAATATTCTTTCTCTGCGGCGTCCCACGTATTGGCTGGCGTTTTCCACAGCGTGTCAATCTCCTCTTTCAGCAGCCCCAGATACAGATTGATGTCGTTCTCTGGTTGTTTCGGCCCTTCAATTAGCATACTCATGTGAATGTACTTCCTCTTCATGCACAACCAGGGGGGAAGGTTGTACATCCACACGAACACAGGCCAGGTGCTATGTGTGCTTCTCTGGCTGCCAAACGGATTGACTCCATCGGTGCTCGCGCCCAGCATGATGTTCCTTGGATCGTTCCCAAATTCTGGGTATTTGAAGTTCAACGCTTGCCACTGGCTCGCATCCTTAGGGTGACTCAGCATCTTGTCTTTTTTATCTATCTCCGGATCATTTGCGTCATCTTCTCGCTTCTTCTCCTCCCTATCCGCGTGCCAACGCAGGAGCTTTGCTACCTTAGGGTCCGCGAAATACAGCTGCAGACGAGGAGAGATCGGAAAGTACCACACCACTTTTCGAGGAGCTTTCTTCCTATTCTTGTATCGAGTGACACCGCACACCGCACATATGGTAGACTCCGTGTGCTCGTCCCGATAAATGATGCAATTGTTCATGCACACATGGTATTTCACGTGCGGTAAATCCAGAGGACACACGATTTTCTTCGCCTCCTCCAAACTGGTCGGGCACTTGTTCCCCTTGGGAAGACGTTCGTGCCAGAATGACATGTTCTCGTCGAAGCATGCGTCGGTCATTTTGTGTTTTACCTTCATCTCCAGAGCCATGAGCGTTACTTTCAGGCGGGTATCCTCGGGCCTGCATCCTTCATACAATGGAGTAACCGCGTCTAACTCAAGTTGATCCATCTTGGCTTTCTCTCGGGTGGCAGCTCTTGCGTTATCCGTCTGCTTGAGAAGCAGCTCTTGAATATGAGGGTCCTGCACCCAGCCCATCGATGGTCCAGCGTCGTTTGCTCCGCCGGCATCATCATCATGTCCTGCATCTTCTACATGATGACTGTGTACAGCATCACCGTCGTGATCATCTCCTGGGGATTCTTCGTCTTCTCGCCCCCCCGAGCCGCGGTGGTTGTCTTGGTGCCCTTCCTCATTTCTTGCCCGGCCCCCATGGACGACTTCGTAGTCATCTTCATCACCTTGCCACCGATAGCCATCCATGAAACCACGCAAGAGCAGGTGGTCCCGCACCTGCCCGGAATCCGGGTCCGCAATAAGGCTATTCAGCTTGCATCTTCGACATGGACATCTTATCTCCGTCTCGTTCTTCTGAAGCATCTCGGCCTTCGCGGACCTCAAAAACCTATTCACGATGCCTTCGGTCATCGTGCGGACCATGGTCGCCTGGAGGGTAGAGCAAAACGATATTTTAGAACCAAGAAAAAATTTGGCATGACTTTCCCTAAAAATAGGACCAAAAAGAATGCTTAATGACAAAATTCTCGCCGAAATGGAAATGAATCAACATTCTGGCAAAATATTGGCAACTATCGCATTTCAAATACCGGTACACCTCCAAACACAAACACATATGCAACACCACAAACATATGCAACACCACGAACATACATAGATCTAGCTAGGCCATAAAAAGTGCATGTGCACATTGTTGTAGGGAGAACAACATAAATATAGCTTCCCCCCTTACTTACCTAGCAAAACAAGGTAACTTAACCACTTAATTTGAATGAATCTATGGTGGAAATGAGGTGAAAAAGAGGAGGCGCCCGAGACAAGGAGGAGGCGGTGGAGAGAATGAAGTGGGGAGAAAATGAGTGTGGGAGGAGAGGCTGTCCAAAATATCTTGTTGCTGCCCACTTACTAATGGCGCACCAGCAACAAATGCGCCATTAGTAATCCAGGTTACTAATGGCGCACCCCCTGGTGGTGCGCCATTAGTACTTTTGCAAAAAAAAGGAATAAAAACAATAATAAAAAAATAACATTAGTGGCGCACCTTCTGGCTGGTGCGCCATTACTAGTTACAACTAGTAATGGCGCACCACCAGTGGATGCGCCATTAGTATGTTTGGACAGGCGCACTAGTTCAAAAAAAAATTTGGTACTAATGGCGCACCGTGGGCAGGGTGCGCCATTAGTAGTTTCAACACTAATGGCGCATCAGAAGGTGGTGCGCCATGATGCGCCATTAGTATATACTAATGGTGCACCACATGTCTGGTGCGCCATTAGTGTCATTTCCATCTATAGCCCTTTTCCTAGTAGTGATTGGTCACTGAATGGTCACAGTTTTCCATTTGTGACCTTTTTGTGACCAAAACCAGAAGGTCAAAAGTTGGCGGTCGTAAACTGACTATAGCGACCTTTTTTCTGGAATGGTCGTGGACGTTTATGACCAAAATATGTCTACTGTGGCGTTTTGGTCACTAGTAACCTCCCTAGTCCACGTAGGCATCGAGCGTGGCAAGCTGATGTGGCACAAGATTCAGCCCGGTCCAATTCGGTTTTCTACATGGGCCTAGCCCAACAATTCGGCCTTTTTAATGTATTTTTTTCTTGTGCTTTTATTAGCTACATGGGTCTGGCCCAACAATTCAGCCTTATTGATTTCTTTGCGTGGCCCTTTTAACAGCAGATTTTCTTTTTGATCATGTATTTTCTGGGCCATTTCTTTGTTGGGCCTCTCATGTTTTTTATATGTATCATGGGTCCACTAGTCAGATGGATCCCAGTTATCATGTTCTCATAAGTGGGTTCAAGTTGTCAGGTTCTAGCAAGTGGGTCCGACTTGTCAGGGTCATATTCCTCATTTCATTTTGACAGTAAATAAATAACCAATATTTAAATTGGCACTGACAAAAAACACATGTAATACTTCAAATAACAACAGCCAGATTCAATATAGAGCAAGATTCTGTATGGAGCTCCTGCTCTACAAATAACACGCAATACAATGGTGCTCCTGCTCTACAAATAACTCTACAAGTGGAGTAACTAATTTACAAGCTCTACAAGCACTATATTCTTCAAGATGGAGCTCCTTCGTTATAATTACAAACATGCACATGCACCTGCTCTTGCTCATAGTCAGGACGCCCTGTTACATGAATCAGCAAAGAAAAATTAGAAAACTGGAGCAAATATATTATGAAGAGACCATTCAATAAAAGGACAAGTTCTTCAGAATGATAACACAAATTCAACTAGTACAATGCTTTTAGAAGTCACAAACAATAACAATTACTACATGGCAGATGATCATGAAGAGTATAAACACATCTTAAATCTTACTTGTAAAAAGAGAATACGTTAGTGCAGGGGAGTTCAGGCAGAAAACATACTGCCACAGTGTGCCCCTGGTTAGCCCGAATCAACATCTCGCCATACTCCTCCAACAGACTGAACCTACACGTGAGAAGGCAAAAAACATTTACTTTAAGTATCTTACAATTCACAACCAATTAGAGACTGACCCAATTAATTTTACAGCATATAGAGATTTTACAATCAAAGTTCATGGTGCTAGGATGTTAGCTATCAAGATGAAAACAATATGTAGCAGATACATTGTACAAACAGGAATTTTACAACATCGCATTAACACTGCATGTGCAATGATTTGGCTAACAACACGGAACAATAATGTAGCACATACTGTAGCACAACTAAGAACAGCACGGTCCATCACAATAATGTAACCAATCAAGGGCTGCTCTAAGCAAGCATAGTAGTTGCACATGCAAAGTCAACTGTCTAGTTAAATGCTCTACAGGTCTTCTAAATTGATGGACAGATAAAAATAGTGCAAAATACTTCATGAAAGCACAAAATCATTACATTGTACTACTACCGAAACAAAAACAGAAACAGGAACAAATCGAGCTTCGGCTCCCACGCAGATTGGGAATACAGCAATACAGTATCAAAAATAAACTACTAGAATACATAGAAATTCCATGCAGATGAGTAATTCCATAATACAGTTTTTTTTTGAAGAGTTGCATATCACTATAAAAACAGATACAATGTTTAATTGCCCGAGGACAGAACAGTATAGTAAAGAACACAAAACATACAAGGCATGCATACATTATTAACTAAAAGAGATGATCGATCAATAAGGATTAGTTAACCCATATCGATAAATAATATCTATAGATGATTCCATACAATGTAGAACTGTTGTACTTGGCAATGCACACTAGCTACTGATGACTGGTTATATTGGTTCATTGTCATCAAATTAAAAAAGAACTACCCTGATCAAGCATACATAAGCATAAAAAAGATCAAACAAGCTCATTTTGCATTTTCTTTTTAAATGTGATACACAATAAGCATAAGTAACCACTAGGGAAATAACTTGCTATCTACATGCCCTATTATCAGCAACAAGAACATTAGGTAAGGAATAACAGAATATTTCCAATGCAATCTGTCTCCATCCCCAGCACTGGCAACAGTCTCCAGCATCATTGCGCGGCAGCCATACCTCCTCTGCAACCCAATTTGAAGGGTCAGCTTCAGAACATGATAAACTTCGAAGTACAATACAGGAGACTAAGATGATAAACTGGTGCAAAAATCATGATAAAAAGGTACCCTCTCTGTCTGAACCGTTTTCTTGCACATATGGATGTGCTAACAATACAACTAGCATTAAAGCTGGATATATGTCCATGTTTCCTAGCAAATAAAAATCTTGTACAAACTAGCATTGAAGCTGAATATATTCCCATAACAACTAGCAGCACCAGCTTATGAAACCACATATATATTCCCATCTAATTTATTCCAATGGATGTTAAATTAAGAGATGTATTGCAAATGTCTGAAGCAATGTTATGCGCTATATCCATCTCATTATCTGAAGGCAGGCAAACTAAGATTTCACCCAACCTACAACAGTTGCTGCCACAACCAAACTACATAGTAGTTCTACCTGCAGTAGATGGAGGTAATTGTCTCACCTGCGATAGCTGTCCAGGGCAAGTTGAGGACGGCCGGGGCAGTAGCAGCAGGAGAAGCGCGCCGGCCTCTTTGGCAACCTTCATGGCCTGTAGATGCGCTGTCTAGCAAGGCTCGGCAATCATGCTTATTGATCCATAGTGGAAGACTACAGCCTGGGTACATCACAAGTTGTGAGACATTTTCCCTCAAAGAAATAAAACATTCCAGTACAGAAACTTTCACACAAATTAACAGTTCAGTACAGAATCTGCAAAACAAATTGACAGATAAGAATTGGAACACTTTCTTATAAGTCCCAGCAACAGGATGAAAACGGCAAAGAGGAACACTATGGTACTGGATCAGATCGTTAGGGCAGGACGAAGCAGACAAAGGCTAAAGCGAATGTTCTTTCACCGAGTAGCCAGATGCGGTATAGTGGACAGACAAACAGAGCATTCAGCCAAACCAAACCAATGGTGATGATGGTAAACAACAATGGCTTTGTCAGCATCTTCATCAGAGAGAGAGAGAGAGAGAGAGAGAGAGAGAGAGAAAGTGAAAGAGCATGGTGCAAATGGCATCATGTGGCCCTCCCTCACGTGCAGCCAGCAGCTAGCCACAACAACACCTCAACAAGGCATGTAGCATGATGAGTGCCTCATCTTCTAGTGCCATGAATCATAAGGATCAAGGGCTACTAGATCAGCAGCAGAGGGCGCAAAAACAAATCAACACTTGCAATTAGCTAGTGGGTTATCATTAAGACCACGAGTGTCAGCTGGGGCCAAGGCATGTTAGTCAGAGGTCAGAAGAACACCACACCAGCAGGAGAAGCCCACACTTGTGCGGTTCAACAACTATACCAAGAACTGTCATAGAACAATGCTCGCACTAACCAAAAACTACACTAGCAGTGAGCTGCCCCCCAACAGTTTTGCACCCGTAATGCTAATTTGGGGAGAGTAAAGTTTACAAGCAAATCGAGGCAGGCATACCTGCTTCTTCTTCCTGGCGAGGTTCCAGATCCGCGTGTTACGCTCCTGCGGGCTCCTCATCACCGACGTCTAATGCATATAACAAAAATCCAGAATAAATCGCCGAAAATAAATTGCAGCCTCGAAATCTCGCCACCACCTAAGCTAATCTAATCTAATCTGAAGCAAGCAGCTAGCTAAGACACGAGGAGGAGTAGGGGCGGCGAGGAAGGCTTACGCGGACCCAGGTCTTGTAGAGGTCGGTCTCGTCGAATCCGGAGATGACCTCCTCCATGAAGTAGCGCGTCGGGTTGAAGCGGCCGCGCTCCCGCAGCATGAGTGATGCTTTTCCCGCTTCTTCTCCGCCGCCACGGAGCCCGCGCCAGGCCCATCGCCGCCCCTGAAAGACGAGGTGGCCGAGATGTCCCCCGCGTCACCCCTCGTGTCCAGGATGGCCTCCAGGTAGCTGTTGATCCAGTCGTTCCCCACCATTGCGCCGCTCGCGCGCACATCGCTCCGGCGCTCTCAGGCGGCGAGGTGAGGTGAGATGCGGTGGGGGATCGGGAGGTGGGTGGGGTGGGGGATCGGAGAAGCGGGGCGGG
>NC_041389.1:46053006-46137328 GCF_002162155.2 Triticum dicoccoides
AGGGTGGCAGGAAGGGGGCGGGGAGGCTTGGATTGGATCTTGGAGTGGGGATGGGGATGGGTGCGGCGGAGGAGGGGGGAGTCTTGATCTCCTCCCGCTCCGACAAGATCGAGGGGAGGATCGGTGGAGCTGGCGGGAGGAATGGGATGGGATCGAGAGGAGCTAGGGTTTGCGCGGGTGAGCGAGGGAAAGAAATGAGGCGGGGGGTGGGTGGAAATTGACCCAGAGGACATAGCTAGGGTTTCGAGGTTGGTGTGGATGGGTCGAGGACAGCCATTGGATCCCTGAGCATCCTACGGTGTTGAATGCACGATCCGCGTGATATGTCCACGGACCAATCAGAATGCAGTACGATTTTATGACCATCTAAATTGGTTGTAGTTGACTTAAAATAATGTGTTAAAATCATTTAAGCTACTTTATGATATGAGAAATTTGAAAAAAATGAAAAACCTTCTCATTGTGTCACCAAAATTTGAACAAGTTTTCAGAAAAAATAACAACATGGAATAAGATAAATATCTTTAAAAAGGTGTCGTCGGAAATGAATTTTTCGCAAATAAAACATTTTCCCTTTTTCGAGTGCCCAAAATGAGGTTTTTTATGAAGGACCTAGAATATATTTATTGCAAAATTGGATGAAATCAATTTTATAAACTATTAGGCCATATTTAATGCACAAATGACCAAATAGTTCAGTGTCAAAAGATTTTATCCACCTCTGCTAAAAAGACAAATTTCCGCTGATCCAGCTGGAAGCGGGTCAAATTTGAACTGCAGCTGCCTCATAGTTTGTTATTTACTTTTTCCAAAAATCATTTCTAGGTACATAAGTATTTATTTAATCAGAGAAACATCAAATATTTTCCAAGATTCAACCACTAGCTAGGAACAGTCAAGCCCGCCGTTTTGACTGCATTTTGAAATGGGCATAAAAAATTCAAAAAATCAAAAAATTGGAAAACCTTCGCATTGTGTTATTATATGTGGCCAAGTTTCCAGCAAAAATAATAAACTTGTAATACGGTAATTATTTTAAAAAAGTGTTCTCAAAAATGAGCTATCATGCATGAAGATTCATGGCTATCAAGCCAAATGATCAATTTTATGGACACATTCATGGCATAGTTTGTTCAAATGACCTCATATAGTGCACAAGGGTGCATCTTGGAATTCCAAACAATGTTGCCTAAGGGAGTTTTTATTTTCTTTGCACGGTAAATTCATTTTCCATTTTCCGAGTGCCCAAAAGGAGGTTTTTTTGTGAAGGAACTACCAAATAATTGTTGCAAAAATGGACCAAATCAATTTTATAAAATACTAGGCCATGTTTAATGCACAATTGACAAAATGGTTGGGTGTAAAAAGTTTTGATCCACCTCTGGTGAAAAAGACAAATTGCCGCCGATTCAGTTAGAAATGGGTCAAATTTGAACTGCAGCTGCCTCATCGTTTGCTATTAATTTTTTCCAAAAATCATTTCTAGGTACATAAGTATCTATTTTATCATAGAAATACCAAAAGTTTTCCAAGATTCAACCACTAGCTATGAACGGTCAAGCCCGCCGTTTTGACCGCATTTTGAAACGGGCATAAAAAATTAAAAAAAATTAAAAAATTGGAAAACCTTCGCATTGTGTCATTTTATGTGACCAAGTTTCCAGGAAAAATAATAAACTTGTAATACGGCAATATTCTTAAAAAAGTGTTCTCAGAAATGAGCTATCATGCGTGAAGATTCATGGCTTTCAAGCCAAATGATCAATCTTATGGCCGCATTCATGGCATATTTTGTTCAAATGATCTCATATTGTGCACAAGGGTGCATCTTGGAATGGCAAACAATATTGCCTAAGGAAGTTTTCATTTTCTTTGCACGGAAAATTCATTTTCCATTTTCCGAGTGCCTGAAATGAGTTTTTTGTGTAGGAACCACCATATATTTCTTGCAAAATTGGACCAAATCAATTTTATAAAATACTAGGACATATTTAATGCACAATTGACCAAATGGTTGGGTGTCCAAAGTCTTGATCCACCTGTGGTGAAAAAGACAAATTCCCGCCGATTCAGTTGGAAGCGGGTCAAATTTGAACTGCAGCTGCCTCATAGTTTGCTATTTATTTTTTCCAAAAAACATTTATAGGTACATAAGTATCTATTTTATCGTAGAAACACCAAAAGTTTTCCAAGATTCAACCACTAGCTAGGAACGGTCAAGCCCGCCGTTTTGACCGCATTTTGAAACGGGCATAAAAAATTCAAAAAAAAATCAAAAAATTGGAAAACCTTCGCATTGTGTCATTATATGTGACCAAGTTTCCAGCAAAAATAATAAACTTGTAATACGGTAATTATTTTAAAAAAGTGTTCTCAGAAATGAGCTATCATGTGTGAAGATTCATGGCTTTCAAGCCAAATGATCAATCTTATGGCCACATTCATGGCATAGTTTGTTCAAATGATCTCATATTGTGCACAAGGGTGCATATTGGAATTCCAAACAATGTTTCCTAAGGGAGTTTTCATTTTCTTTGCACGGAAAATTCATTTTTCATTTTCCGAGTGCCCGAAATGAGTTTTTTTTGTGAAGGACCTACCAAATAATTGTTGCAAAAATGGACAAAATCAATTTTATAAAATACTAGGCCATATATGATGCACAATTGACAAAATGGTTGGGTGAAAAAAGTTTTGATCCACCTCTGGTGAAAAAGACTAATTGTCGTTGATTCAGCTCGAAACGGGTCGGATTTGAACTATAGCTGCCTCATAGTTTGCCCTTTATTTTTTCCAAAAATCATTTCTAGGTACATAAGTATCTATTTAATCATAGAAACACCAAAAAAATTCCAAGGTTCAACCACTAGCTAGGAATGGTCAAACCCGCCGTTTTGACCGCATTTTGAAACGGGCATAAAAAATTCAAAAAAATCAAAAAATTGGAAAACCTTCGCATTGTGTCATTATATGTGACCAAGTTTCCAGGAAAATAATAAACTTGTAATACGGTAATTATTTTAAAAAAGTGTTCTCATAAATGAGATATCAAGTGTGAAGATTCATGACTTTCAAGCCAAATGATCAATCTTATGGCCACATTCACAGCATAGTTTGTTCCAATGATCTCATATTGTGCACAAGGGTGCATATTGGAATGGCAAACAATGTTTCCTAAGGAAGTTTTCATTTTCTTAGGACGAAAAAACCATTTTCCATTTTCTGAGTGCCTGAAATGAGTTTTTTTGTGAAGGACCTACCATATATTTGTTGCAAAATTGGACCTAATCAATTTTATAAAATACTAGGCCATATTTAATGCACAATTGAAAAATGGTTGGGTGTCAAAAAATTTGATCCACCTCTGGTGAAAAAGACAAATTCCCGTCGATTCAGCTGGAAGCGGGTCAAATTTGAACTGCAGCTGCCTCATAGTTTGCTCTTTATTTTTTCCAAAAATAATTTCTAGGTAAATAAGTATCTATTTAATCAGAAATACATGGTTTGATGGCGAGACGTCGAGGTTTGGACGGTGGCCGAGGGCCCCAACTCTAGAGCGCGTAAGCTCACATGCCCGCCGCATGGTCACCGCGTGACCGTGGTGTTGCAATGTGTTCTGGGCGGCCTAGGCATGTCTAGTGGGTTGGGCACTCCCCAGGTAGGTGCTAGGAAGAAAATCACAACATAAGATTCTCACGAGGAGACCGATCGATGCTCAAACATGAATAAGCAGCCAAGTGTTTGATTTGCGGTACGAGAAATGCACATGGCTAATGGGCATGAGTTTTGGGTGAGGATGATCAGTTACTAAGAAGACCGTCTTCACAAATTTTCACCTCAAAAGGAGGAGCATAGGTGGTACTTGCTTTACAAAGTACCACACTGGACATAAATACGAATGTTGAAGCTGGGCTCAAAATAATGAATGGATTGAGCTGGCATTTGGTGGAGGATGGTTATTTGGGCATAGGAAAGCACTGTAGAAAATGGATACCATTTGGACATGCCAAAGTGGTACTTCCTTCACAAAGTGATGCTCTGAACAAAATAGGAAAATGAATATTTTTGAATTATTTTTGAACTAGGCAAGGAATGTTTTTGACATATTTGATGAAGATATGATCCAAAACATTTATGATAATTTTTTGGGAATTTTTGGAATAACGGAAATATAGGTTGCTTCACAACCTATGGCAAAAACTGCCACATGGACATGACACATAGGCAAAACTGATGAGATGGCGCCTAGTCATCACAACCCACCACAGTCTACAAGGCTATGACCATCTATATTGGTCATTAACAACTAGAAATAAGGCAACGGACTAGCACTGTTTGCTTTGTGACCATTTTGTGTAAGGAAATTACGACCTTTCTGACCAAAATGGTTGCAATGGTTTAGGGTTTGGAGCCCCCGGAACAGCTTTTGACCAATTGGTCTAAAATGGTCATAGATCTATGACCAATTCTTCCAGGGTCACTGACAGAAGTTCACTAGTTGACATATTTCTTGTAGTGAATCCGGTTTGGGAAAACCGGTTCCTGTGATATTGAATCGTACTGTCGGTTTAGGATACCTGTGCAGTAAGGGTGATGACCCAATCTTTAGAAGCCAAAACTTCCAAATGTTTATGATTGTCATACGATGGCGACTTATCATCCAAAGTCAAGCCGGGTTAATCGAAACCACATATATGCTTCAAAAAAGTCTCAAGACAAATCCAAAAGACTGTTTTCAAAAAACTTAAGTCAAACAGAGAGAAAAAAGCGAGGCTTTTGATTCAAATACGATCAGTAAACCGTTCCAAAAGGGTTAAGCTAGGATTCGAATACGATCATGTAGCCCCTAGTGGCTTCAGCGTTGCTCCGAACAAGAGGGTACCGACAGCTATGTTCTCTTTGGTTCAAATACGACCTATGTTTGAACAGGAAGCCCCCTAATGACCTTGAGAGTTTTTTAACGACTCTGATTCGAATACGATCAAAGTCGGTTCCCAAGAGGGGTTAAGCTATGATTTGAATATGATCAAGAAGCGCCCTAGTGAGCTTGGCAGTGTGCCGATCAAGAGGGTACCGACAGCTATGTTCTCTTTGGTTCGGATATGACCTATGTTTGAACAGGAAGCCCCAAAATGAGCTTGAAACAGGTTACCTATGTTTGAGTTGTGCTTTGCAACAAATGTTCTTTGGTCTCTTTAATTTTTCCTGAGACCTCAAGCTTTGTGAGAGATACATTCTTCTTGATCCGGAATTGTTTTTGATGGCTTTTAAACTGGCAATATTTATTAAGCTATGTCCATGGAGCCCCCGAGTCTTAAGACGACTCAATGAGGTGGCTTAAGATTCTCCAGAATTGACCATGATATAGACCGGGTTGAGTCCTGCATGGGACAACTTGCAAGCCAAAGTAATTGCTCTTTTAAAGAAAACAATATGTAATATAAAATATAGTGGATGGATTTCACCTGATATGTCAGGCCAGTAATTATCCACCACAGAGTTGATGATCACGGTGAAGCTGAAGTAAATCACAGGTGAGCCGGCCGAGGCGTTGTGGGCCAACGCGAATGGGCGAGTCAATCGCAGTTGCGGTAAGCCACGCGAACGGCAAGTCAATCACTGGCGCGGTCCCAGCATGTCTCTTGCCCTTCTGTAGTTGCTCGACCACCAGCACCGTGCTGACCGCCCGTGAGGTTGCGGCTATGCAGAGCAACAATGGCTCCTTGTCGGTCGGCGCAGCCAGGACTGGCGCGGTGGAGAGCATACGCTTGAGGTCTTGGAAGGCCTCGTATGCCTGGTCGTTTCACTCGAACGACTTCGTCTTCTTCATTAGCTGGTACAGGGGTAGCGCCCTCTCGCCCAGCCGGCTTAGAAACCGGCTGACCAAGGCCAAGCAGCCGGTGAACTTCTGGACATCACGCAGCCGAGCCGGCTTGCGCATGTGCTTGATGGCCTTGATCTTCTCTGGGTTCGCCTTAATGCCGCGTTCCGAGACAAGGAAGACGAGTAGCTTTCCGGTCGGGACACCGAAAATGCATTTTCCCGGGTTAAGCTTGACCTTGTATTCGCGGAGGTGGGTGAACGTTTCCTTCAAGTTGTCGAGGAGCGTGAGGTGCTGCTTGGTCTTCACCACGATGTCGTCCACGTAAACGTGGATATTGCGGCCGAGTTGCGGCAGCAGGCGTTTCTGCATGCAGCGTTGGAAGGTGGTGCCGACGTTCTTCAAGCCAAACGACATGGTGATGTAGCAATACGCCCCAAAGGGCATGATGAAGGATGTTTTAGGGCGTCGACCGAGTCCAGCTTGATCTAGTGGTAGCCGGACTAAGCGTCCAGGAAGGACAGGAGCTCGCACCCGGCGGACGAGTCGATGACTTGGTCGATCCGCGGGAGGGCGAACGGATCCTTGGGACAGGCTTTATTGAGGTTGGTGTAGTCGATACACATGCGCCAGGTCTTGTTCTTCTTCAGGACGAGGACTGGATTGGCCAGCCACTCGGGGTGAAACACTTCCATGATGAAGCCGGCCGCCAAAAGCTTAGTGACCTCTTCGCCGATAGTTCTTCTCTTTTCTTCGGGAAAACGTCGCAGGGGTTGAAGGACAGGCTTGGCGTCCTTACGGACGTGAAGTTTGTGCTCGGCGTACTTCCTCGGGATACCCGGCATGTCCTTGGGGGTCCATGCAAAGATATCCCGATTCTCACGGAGGAAGTCGATGAGCTCGCCTTCCTATTTGCTGTCGAGGCGGGTGCCTACGACAACATACTTGCTGCAGCTGGGATCCTCCAGGTTCAACTTCACTTTCTTGGTCTCCTTGGAGGGCTTGAAGGCCGCCTCGTCGGCCAGGTCCTTGGTTGGGATCGACGCGGCCGAGTCCTCGCCTGCCATGGCGACAATCCGGTCGAGCTGGCGCCGCTCCTCAGCAATGACCAGCGACTCAGCCAGCTTGGCGCCGTCTCGGGCGCACTCCAGGGACTTGCGGTCGTCGCCAGTAATGGTGATGAGGCCCTTGGGACCCGTCATCTTCATCTTCAGATACACGTAATGGGGGACCGCCATGAACTTGGCAAGCGCGGGTCGGCCCAGCACTGCATGGTACGTGCTGGACAGGTCCACCACCTCGAACCAGATTGGTTCACGCCGGAAGTGGTTGCTGTCACCGAGCAGGACGTCGAACCGGACCCGGCCAATGGGAGAGCAGGAGAGGCCGGGTACGATGCCGTGGAAGATCGTCCGGGTCGGTTCTAGGTCCTCGGCCTTGAGGCCGAGTTTGGTCATTGTGTCACGGTAGAGGATGTTGATGCTGCTGCCGCCATCAATGAGGACTCGGAGAACTTGCACGTGCGCCGCGTGATGATGGTGGGGTTGAGGACAAGGGCGTAACCACCCGGATACGGCATGACTGCCGGGTGATCCTCCCGGGTCCAGGTGACCGGGCGGTTCGACTAGTGCATGAACTTTGGTTTGGCCGAGATGACGGTGTTCACCTCCTGCCGAAGGAGGCGCTCGCTATGCTTGTCGTCGCCGAGGCTGGTGAAGACGACATAGGCCGCGTTCTGGTCCGGGTAGGCGGCGTCGCGCATCACGCTACCGGCTGGAGGCGGCGGTGGAGGCGGAGGTGGCTGCCCCGCGCCTGGAGCCGGAGCCGGAGGAGGCGGGACGTCGCCCCTCATGATCCGCTTGGTGATGCCGCAATGCCGGAGTGTGTGCGTGGATGGTCTCGCGCTGCTGTGGTGCTTGCATGGGGCGTCAAGCATCTCTTTGAAGCTCATGGCGGGTTGCCATGCCGTCTTGCCGGTCTGCCGGCGCTTAGCCGCCGGGTCCACCGTGGGCTCGGTGGCCGCGACGAGCCGGTTTTCGTAGCGCTGCGCCGGCTGGTCGGCCTTGCACTTGTTGTTCTGGTGATGCTGCTGTCGGCTGCTTTCGCCGGCCGGCTTTGGAGGGGGAACCGGCTTTGCCTTGCCGGCTTCATCCAGGGCCACTTGGATCTTCATGGCAGAGTCGGCATTGGCGTATTTGTCCGCCGTCACCATGAGCGCGGCCATGATGGTCGGCTCGGAGCGTAAGATCTTGTGCTTGAGGAGGGTGCCGTCTCGGCACCCGTTGATGAAGTACTAGATCGCTTGGACTTCATGGACGCCCTCGCAGCTGTTCCGGAGCTCGTTCCAGCGTGCGAGGTACTCGCGACCGGTCTCCGTAGGCCCTTGCACGCACATGGCAATCTGGCTAGGGCGGCCAGGTCGCTTGTAGGTCCCCGTGAAGTTGCGGACGAAGGCTTGCTCGAAATCGACCCACGTGTTGACGCTGCCCATCGGCAGACTGTTCAACCACGTGCGGGCCGACCCCTCGAGCATGAGCGATGTGTAGCGCACGGCGAGCTGGCGACTGGCACCGATGATGCCGATGGCGGTGGTGTAGTCGGTGAGCCAATCTTCTGGCTTCACAGTCCCGTTGTATTTGGGGGTGTCACGGGGGAGTATGAACCCTTTGGGAAAGGGCTCTTCCCGGATGCGTGGGCCAAAGCACGCCGGCCCGATAGTGCCGCTTTCCTCCACCTCCAGGGAGTGAGCGAGGTGGTCGAGGCGGTGGCGGGCGTCGGCGTCATCGATGGCGCGCGTGCCGAGTCAACTAGCGACTAGGCCATGGGGGGCTGGGTCGGTTGGAGCCGGACGCCAGCCATGCTGGCTGGGTCCGCCCTAGATCTCCGGGATGGGCTCGTCGCCCAAACTGCCGGCGGCCGTGGCGGCCGGGTCGCGCCGAGTCTGGGCTCGGCTGGAGTGCGCCTCGCCGGGTGGCGAGGAAGCTGTGTGCTGAAGTTTGCCGGGTCCGCCGATGCGGGCGGAGCCGGATCCTGCCGGCTTGGCGGGCTAGTTGAGGCGGTCTTGATGAGTGTTGGACGCGTTGGGGAGGTCGCGCATCCGCCCGATGCGCTCCTTCAGTTCCTCGCCCGTGAGCTGATCCAGGTCGACTGCGGCTGCCTGGGCAGCGCGCATGTTCTTTACTGGGGTCCCGTAGACGGTCGGGATGGCACCGAGGGCCCGGTCGATCACTCCTCCGCGGGCACGCACGTCGGCGACCCGGCTCGGCTCGGTCGCGGTGGGCGTGAATCCGTAGGCAGAGTTGCGCTCCAGCTGAGCAGAATCCAGCCGACGCAGGGTGGCGGCGAGAGTCTCGGACAGGTCCAGCATCTGCTGGCGCCTTTCCTAGAGCTGGGCTCGGGCCTCAGTGACGTTGGTGGCATCAACGTCAGTGCCGATGGGGACGCGGAGGCTCTGCATCAACGGATCGGATGGCTCGGTTCGTTCTACTGCGGCCCTGGCTTCGGCAGCCTTCCTCGTCTTGCTCGATAAGGATGAGGCGCCGTTGCTGGTGACGAAGACCTCCACGTGGACGTCCATCGCCCCGGCGAAAATGCCACCGCCGAGGGAGAGGGGGGAGTCAGAGTAGCTGAGTACCTCGCTGGGGTACTCATCGGCCGTGGGCGCATTAGAGATGCGCAGCGCGGCGAAGGAGGTGGCGAGTGCGTCGATGACATCGTCCGTCAGCATGACGGACTCGTCGGAGTAGGAGAAGGACACCGTCTGAAGCATGCTCACGGCCAGCTCCTCGAGCTGCCCCACAGTGGGCGCCTACTATCATGGTGGGCGCACGGCAGATGCCATGGGATGGCTAAAGAGAGGAAGAGGCTCGAGGGCACTGGTGAGCTCCTGAAATAACATGCGGTGCCCCCATGTTTGGTTTTGGTAATTGATGACAATCTCTATGGACTAATGGTTGCCTTGAGTTATATTTGAAGGTTTTGTCCATAGGCTTTTCTTGAAGTCCATGTGTTGGTTTCAAGGAGTTTATGAGTTGACCAAGGTGCTATTAAGGAATTATCCAAAGATTGGTCATGTGAGTGTTGAGCTTATTGCAAGCATGTCTTGAAGAAGAAGATTGTGTGATCATTCATGTTTACCTTCAAGATATCATACAAATGAAGAGAGTTGGAAAGATTCAAGGTTGATCAAGACTAAGTCAAGAGTGAATCAAGTTGATCAACTCACAAAGCGTAGAAGATGTACCGAGAGGGATCAAGTGATCCCATGGTATGGTAAGCATTGTCAATTACGCTCTGTGTACTAACCCATGGTCTTCGTGAGAGTTCTTTGTGGGGTTAGGATGCGGTGTGCAAGTTCAAGTGATGCATCACGAAGAGATCAAGTGCTTGAAGCTTGCCTCCCATTGTGGTGACAATGGACTTATGAAGATGAGCCGAAGAGTGGCTCACCCATAGTGGACTATGGGGGAGCAATCATCTAGTCTTCATCGAGCCAACGCAATCAAGAAAGGTGGTCCAACTTGAGGGAGTCAAGATCATCATCATCTAGCTCAAGTGGACCATGTGCAAGGCAAAGGTTTTCCCTTGATAGGTTTTCTATTTTACCGGTCTCATGGTGGTAGTTGGGAAACCGGGTTATAGGACCGTTTGCCGTACTATCAAGGGGGGCTCTCAAGTTTGTAGCTTGATCGCATCATTAGTAGAGAGCTCAAACCATTGCATCCTTGCATCATGTTTCTTGGTTCTTGTTTGGTTCTCTTTGTGAGTCTTAGAGCTTATGGTCATCTTGATGACAAGCTTGAGTTCATCCAAAACGGAGTTTGCTTGCGTCTTCTATGATGTTTTCGGTGTTGGAGGTTTTAACGATCTTTTCCGAGGAAGGGTTCCCACCATTTTCTTATGGGCCTTTTATAATTTTCTTCTTATTGATATTTATTTGCAGATTGTGTTAGCCCTTATCGCTAGCTTTCCAACAAACTTGGTTTCATCGAATTCGGAGTCCATTTGCAAAAGTTATGGCAGTTTTGGTGTTCTGAAAAGGCTGCAGCGGTACTACCGCGAATTGGAGCGGATGTAATTTTTTACTACTGCTCCAGAGTGGTACTACCGCGGCTCCTATAGCGGTAGTACCGCTCCGGACCAAAAACTCGTCCCATGTCCTGCGGTGGTAGGCCCGGATGTAATTTTTTAGTACCGCTCGCAAGCAGTAGTACCTCTACCGTTAGCAGTAGTACCGCTACCCCTAGCGGTAGTTGTCGTAGTTCTAAGTCTTACAGTAGAATAGGGGGGTAGGAATGGAGAGGCAAGATCCTAGCTATGGAGTAGTTGTATACGCAAGAGGTTTACGAGTTCAGGCCCTTCTCGGAGGAAGTAACAGCCCTACGTCTCGGAGCCCGGAGGCGGTCGACTGGATTATATGCGTATGAATTACAGGGGTGCGAACCCTTCTGCCAGTGGAGGGGGGTGGCTTATATAGAGGATGCCAAGACCCCAGCCAGCCCACGTAGCGGAGGGTTTAAAGTGCATTAAGGCCTGGCGTTACTGGTAACGCCTTACATAAAGTGTCATCATGACCATAAAGACTACTTAATTACAGACCGTTTGGATACAGAGTGGCTCTTGAACTCCTGGTGGTCGAGTGAGTCTTCATGGTCGAGTGTCTTCAAGTCCGTCGAGTGGAATCCCTCTAGGTCGACTGGAAGACGGTTTATTCTAAAGATGTCCTTGGGGAGGGTACCTTGGACAGGTCCATGACCCTACCCTAGGTACATGACTTCATCATTAGCCCCCGAATGGATCGAGGTTTGAGTGAGGAAGGAGTTGATAATCTTTTTGACCTGTTTTCTGGTGCTGTGAATGTGTCTTACTCTGGATCAATGACTTTTTAGTGATGGTGTCAACTTCTCTTTCAGTTGCCTTGATCCATTCTTTATATCTGTCGAGTGAACTTTGTGAACTTGGATATTTCCGAGCGACGGATCGCAGGAGATCTTCTGTCTGACAAGTTGATCTGCTGTTAGCGGATTTAGTGGGATCCGAATTTCAGGAAGCGCGCAAAGCGGAGAAGGACGCGGTACTTGGATGGGATAAGGCAGAGATGCCTTGATTTCCGCGCCGCCTTTTTCGTGATTTGACAGGATTGTCCGGGCCTACCAGTCAGCCACTCGGGAGTGACTCCATATAAGGCACCGGGCGAGGGTTTTTGAACAGTGCGCCCTCGTTTTCCCCTCCTCCGTCCTTAGACTCATTTACTTCGCTCGCCACCTGCTCCGCGCTGCTACTCTGTGCCTGCTTCGCCGGCAACAATGGTGAAGGAGAAGATGGCGGCTTTGGAGCGGGCGAAGAAGGCGACGACGAAGGCGAAGGGGAGATCGACCAGTCGGGGCGGCTCTTCGTCGCGGTCCAGCCTGCCGCAAGGCTGGATCCAGGGAGATTGGATCCGCTCGACCATCACCCAGAAGGACCTCGATGACCTGGCCAACGAAGGTCTGATCTCCCACGGGTCAGGAAGGCTTCCAAGGACGGAGTGGCAGGCTCAGCCTCAGGAGGGTGAGTGTGTCCTCTTAGCCACCCATGTCGATCGTGGGTTTTCTCTGCCGCCGCATCTTTTCTTTTGGGGGTTTCTGAACTTCTTTGGGGCACAGCTCCATCACTTCACACCCAACTCCATTGCCTATCTCGCCACTTTCGTGTCTTTGTGCGAAAACTTCTTGGGTTGTCGGCCGCACTGGGGCCTTTTCAAACACATATTCACTTGTCGCTCTCAGACGGTGAAAAAGGCTAATCCGAATGACGAGAGAACCCAAGTAATCCAGATGTGTGGGGGTCTTGGGGTCCAGATGAGGAGTAAGAGTGCTTTTCCAGCTATGACCCTTCCCGAGTCAGTTAGAGGGTGGCAGTCGACCTGGTTCTATTGCCAAGACCAGTCGACTGGGCTCCCTTCCTTCTCCATGAGTCGAGTGAACAAGCCGTCTTCTCTGAAAGTGCTTCCGGAGGAGAAGGCTCGGGTTAAAATGTTGATGGAGCGTGTAGTCCAACTCATTCGCGACGGTGTGACTGGCATGGATCTTCTGGAGGTTTTCCTTCGACGACGCATCCAGCCACTCCAATACCGGGGCCATATGATGTGGTTGTACTCTGGTACTGAAGACACCACTCGGGTCCACCCAGAGGAGGTCGACGACGCCACATTGGAGAGGTGGATGACTGCCATCACAGGGAACAAAGATAACCCTCATGGAGCCAGGAGGATCCCGCCACTCGACTAGTCTTATGAACCAGACAAGGTATGACCACTTATCTCTGACTATAATCATGTTTCGTCCATTCTGTTTTGCTGCAGATCAGTCGATTGACTTTTGTCTTGTTTGTTGTCTTTCAGGCTACCACTGAGTTGTATTCGATGCCCAACGGGGTGCAAGCACAGACTGAGGAGGAGGAAGGAAGTGGAGGTGAAAGTCAAGAGGAGTGGGAATTGGATGGCCATGAGGGTGATGAAGATGCTGGCTCTGATGAGGAAGAGGAGGAGGAAGTCGCACCTCCCCATCCTGAAAGAAGATCCAAGCTTGCCCATGACCCTGCAGTCGAGCGCGGCAAGGGGGGCGCGCCTGTTGTGCAGTCGACCAAGCGTCCTCGGACGACCTCTTCGGCGCCGACTAAGAAAGCGCCGAAGCAATCTCGAGTGGCGCCGTCAAAGCCGACGAAGGCCTTGCCAAAGATGAAGATGGTGATTCCCACTATTTCTGGGTAATGACGTAACTTGTGTCTTCTTGTTTCTCATGGATTTATTCTTGGTCGATTCGTTAGCTGACCAACTGATTTCTGAAACTGCGGTGCTGCTACTTCTGATACCTCGACCAGACCTGAAGATCAAGAAATGGAGGATGTTGTCACTTCCAACCCTGGTATGACCTTTGAAGTTTCGTTTTCAGTCGGTAGGATCTTCATTTTTAACTTTGACTCCTTTCTGCAGCTCCATCTAATATCATCATTGATCTCCCTGATGATGATGGCGAGGAACCACTGAGGCAGAGGAGGAATAGGAGAGCGTATGCTGGCAAGACAACTCAGGTCGTATCAGCACCTGAGACGTTGGTTGCGGAGGGGGACAACGTCACTCGACCTACCGTATCCTTTGCGGTGCCGCTGACGAGTGCTCACTCTTCGCCGTCGAGTGCTGATCAGCATTCACTTTTCTCTACCCAGCACGTCCCAGAAGACCAAGCAAGCGCTGCTAAAGAAGCCATACGCCAGGCGGGGGTCATGATGGAGCAAGTGAAGGCGATCTGAGATGCCAGTCAAGCGGCTTATGACGCCAGTTCAGCCCTTCAGAGCAATGTTCAGGTTAGTCGATCACCGCCTGTTCTGTTAGGATATGATACCTGAAAACTTTTCTTTCTGAAAATCTTAGTATCTATCGTACACCCATTGGGTGTGTCGATTGAAATTCTGGATTGGTGGGGGCACGCTGAGTGCACCCACTGGGTGTAGTCCCCAAGGCTATGGTCGACTGCTGGCAGTTGACCATAGTCTTTATGTCTTGAGTTTTTTCTCATTACTTTCTTTACTTGATCTGGTCGAATGGAATCATAAACCGGTGGGGGCACGCTGAGTGCACCCACTGGGTGTAGTCCCCGAGACTGTGGTCGACTGCTGGCAGTCGACTACGGTCTGAAGAACACCTTTTTTTGAAACTGTGACTAACTGTTGGTGGTTAGCCTTCTGCCTTTTTTGGTCCACTGATCGACTCTAGCTGATAGAACTAGTGGGGGCATGCTGAGTGCACCCACTGGGTGTAGTCCTCGAGACTACAATTGAATGTTTAGATTCGGCTGTAGTCTTAGAAATACTACGATTTTTTTCTTAGTCACTCGGAAGTGACCTATCTTTGACGTATGTCGATTGGTTCTTCGCAGAAATCTTGCGAGCTTGCAGCTCGTTATACTGAGTTGGAGAACAAGCATATCCAGCTCGAACTTGATCTTAAGCTTGTCCAGGAGAACTTCACGAAGGCGAAGGAGGAGGCAAAAGGTATGTTTGGTGAGAATCATGACGACTGCCTTTGTTCCTTGTTCACTCCCGAGCTTGATCTCACTATGATTTTGCAGACAAACTGAGGGATTCTCTGAAGAAGAAGGATCTTGATCTCGCTGAGGCGCAGAAAGCAGCTTCGGAAAAGATCAAACTCGCAGAAGAAAAGTTGGCTTCAATCAGCAAACTTGAAGAGGAGAATACCAGTCTGAAAGCTGCTCTCGACACGGCCAACAAGTATGCCAGTCGACTGAAAAATGACAAGCTGGGCTTGAGCGATAAGGCTAGTGAGCTGGCGGGAAAGAAGAACGACTTAGAGGTTTATCTGGGGGGGCTCGCCAAGAAGTTGTTCCTCATGCTCGAAGGTAACCCCTTATATCCAACTGGTAAAAACTGACTTATTGTAGGAATGTTAGCTTATCCTTGGATCGTATCCACAGAATTCTGCCAAAACTTTGAAGAGGAGACCAGTCGAGTGGAGACCGACTTAGATCCCATCAACTCTCCTGTGAAGGATGAAGCCGCCATGAACATGCTCCGACTCGAGTCTCGCGTTGCTGCCGTGGTCGACTATCTTGCGAGACTGAAGGTTGCAACATCGCTCATCGGCACATCACTCTGGCCAGGAGAAACAATTCAGAACAACCTCGAGTCTCTGATGACTCGACTGAACGAAGTTCCAAGTCGAGTGCAAGAATGGAAGAAGTCTTATGCCAGGTGTGGTGCCGACGTTGCTCTGTCTCTGGTTCGTGTTCACTACAAGGATGCGCGAGAGGAAAAGCTGGCAGCTCTCAAGGTGGCCAATACCAAGAAGCATGACTTCCGATCCTTCGTGGAGACCTTCATTGCTGCTGCCACTCGGATCGCAGATGGAATCGACCTGGACGAGTCGTTGCGCCTTCCAGCCCTCCATAGGAGGGGTAAAAAACTTCTATGCTTGATGCTTTAAATTTGCCTCGGTATGCCGAGTGGTTTTTGTAACCGATAAACTTTAATAGGCTTAGTGCCTGAGCACTTCTGGTTCCGTAAGACGTTATCTGAACTTGGATTTGATGTTGAATATGTTTGCATCTGCCTCCGAACGAACATTGTCTTTCGCTCGGTCTATACGCTGGTGTTTGAGATGCTCTTTTGCAGGTAAGGATGAAGCACAGATTGCAATCGACTTACACTTCGACATTTTTAGGCTGGCGCTGGGCCGCAGCTAAGCCCCCGAATGGAAAGCTTGCTCTCCACTCGGTAGGATTTTCAAAAACTTAGGCGAGCACTGGGTTGCAGCTAAGCCCCTGAGTGGGAGGTCTGCTCTCCACTCGGTAGGATTTTCAAAAACTTAGGCGAGCACTGGGCTGCAGCTAAGCCCCCGAGTGGGAGGTCTGCTGTCCACTCGGTAGGATTTTCAAAAACTTAGGCGAGCACTGGGCTGCAGCTAAGCCCCCGAGTGGGAGGTCTGCTATCCACTCGGTAGGATTTTCAAAAACTTAGGCAAGCACTGGGCTACAGCTAATCCCCTGAGTGGGAGGTCTGCTCTCCACTCGGTAGGATTTTCAAAAACTTAGGTGAGCACTGGGCTGTAGCTAAGCCCCCGAGTGGGAGGTATGCTCCCCACTCGGTAGGATTTCTGTGGCGTACCTCTGAAGAAGAAGGTAACAGTCGACCTGCACCTCATCCTCCTTGAGGGTTGCATGTTGTGTTTGTGGCGTAGCTCAGAAGGAGAGGGTAGCAGTCGACCTGCACCTCGTCCTCCTTGCGGAGCGCAGGTTGTATTTGTGGCGTAGCTCGGAAGGAGAGGGTAGCAGTCGACCTGCACCTTGTTCTCCTTGCGGAGCGCATGTTGTATTTGTTGCATAGCTCGGAAGGAGAGGGTAGCAGTCGACCTGCACCTCGTCCTCCTTGCGGAGCGCATGTTGTATTTGTACTTAGGCAAGCGCTATGCTGCAGCTAAGCCCCCAAGTGGGAGGCTGGCTCACCACTCGGCAGGATTTTGTTTAAACATAGGCGAGTACTTGGACTACAGCTAAGCCTCCGAGTGGGAGGTTGGCTCACCACTCGGTAGGATTTTGTTGAACTTAGGTGAGTACTTGGACTGCAGCTAAGCCCCCGAGTGGGAGGCTGGCTCACCACTCGGTAGGATTTTGTTGAACTTAGGCGAGTACTTGGACTGCAGCTAAGCCCCCGAGTGGGAGGCTGGCTCACTACTCGGTAGGATTTTGTTAAACTTAGGCGAAACGGGTTCGCAGCTAAGCCCCCGAGTGGGAGGCTGGCTCACTACTCGGTAGGATTTTGTTAAACTTAGGCGAAACGGGTTCGCAGCTAAGCCCCCGAGTGTGAGGCTGGCTCACCACTCGGCAGAGATTTTTTTATACAAACTTAGGCGAAACGGATTCGCAGCTAAGCCACCCACTGGGGGACTGCTTTATGTGGACAAAAGTAACAACAATCACTGGGAAAATTATAAAGCTCTTGTCTTTGATAAATAAACTACAAAAGTACTTTTATTACAACTCATCTGAGTGAATACTTAAGTATAAAAGGGGCGGAGTAGCTCCGCGTTCCACGCTCGGGGCTCGTCGATCTGGTGCTCGACATTGTAAAGGCGGTACGCCCCATTCTGGAGAACTTTGGTGACGATGAAGGGACCTTCCCAAGTAGGGGCAAGCTTGTGTGGCTTCTGCTGATCCACTCGGAGAACCAAGTCTCCCTCTTGGAAGGCTCGACTCTTCACGTTTTTTGCATGGAATCGACGCAAGTCCTACTGATAAATGGTCGATCGGATCAAGGCCATCTCTCTTTCTTCTTCTAGAAGGTCGACTGCGTCCTGCCGGGCTTGCTCTGCTTCAGCTTCGGTGTAGAGTTCGACTCGGGGTGCATTGTGAAGCAGGTCACTCGGCAAGACTGCTTCAGTTCCGTAGACCAAGAAGAACGGAGTTCTCCCAGTCGACCGGTTAGGCGTGGTCCTTAATCCCCAAAGTACCAACGGAAGTTCGTCGACCCATGCACCAGCTGCGTGCTTGAGATCGCGCATCAATCGGGGTTTCAACCCTTTGAGAATTAAGCCATTTGCTCGTTCTGCCTGTCCATTCGACTGGGGGTGAGCGACTGAAGCATAGTCGACTCGTGTACCCTGAGATGTGCAGAAGGCTCTGAGTTCCTCAGAATCGAAGTTTGACCCATTGTCTGTGATGATGCTGTGTGGAACTCCATATCTGAATATCAATTCCCTGATGAAGCTGACAGCAGTGCCGGCATCAAAATTCTTGATGGGATCAACCTCAATCCACTTGGTGAACTTGTCGACTGCTACCAGCACATGGGTGAAGCCGCTTCTGCCTGTTCTCAGTGGTCCAACCATATCCAATCCCCATACAGCGAAAGGCCAGACGAGTGGAATGGTCTTCAAGGCTGAGGCGGGCTTATGTGACATATTGGAGTAAAATTGACATCCTTCACACTTGTCGACTATCTCCTTTGCCATTTCATTCGCTCTTGGCTAGTAAAATCCTACTTGCTATGCTTTAGCCACAATGGTCCGAGAGGACGCATGATGACCACATGTCCACGAGTGGATATCGTCAAGGATTATCCGACCTTCTTCTGGCGTTATACACTTCTGACCAACTCCAGTCGCGCTTTCTCTGTACAACTGTCCCTTTATCACGGTAAAGGCCTTAGATCGGCGAACGATCTGTCGAGCCTCTTCTTCATCTTCTGGGAGTTCTTTCCTCAAGATATACGTGATGTACGGCACTGTACAGTCGGGGGTGATGACCAATGCTTCCATGATCAGGTCGACCACCGCTGGAACTTCTACTTCAGTCGGATCTGTGACACTTTTTGGCTGCGAAGCTTCTTCGGTAAAAGGATCTTCCTGAACTGATGGAGTATGGATATGTTCCAGGAACACATCACTGGGAATGGCTTCTCTCTTGGAACCTATCTTTCCCAAATCATCAGCCGCTTGATTCTTCAGTCGGGGTATATGATGGAGCTCTAGCCCTTCGAATTTCTTTTCAAGCTTTCTCACTGCATTGCAGTATCCAGTCATGGCTAGGCTTCTAACGTCCCACTCCTTCATCACCTGATTGACCATCAAATCTAAGTCACCATAAACCATAAGGCGACGGACGCCGAGTGAAATGGCCATATGTAACGCATACAAAAGCGCCTCGTATTCTGCTTCATTGTTGGAGGAATCAAAGTGAATCTGGAGCACATATCTGAGCTTATCTCCTCGGGGGGAAACCAATACTACCCCAGCACCGGAACCATTTAACATCTTCGAACCGTCAAAGAACATGGTCCAGTGCTCCGAGTGAACTTGAGTCGGCTGCTGTTGCTCAATCCATTCGGCGATGAAATCTGCTACTGCTTGGGACTTAATGGCTTTCTTTGCCTCAAACTTGATATCAAGGGGAAGGAGTTCAATCGCCCATTTTGCCACTCGACCAGTTGCATCTCTGTTATGCAGAATCTCTGACAGTGGGGCGTCGCTTATGACTGTAATGGAATGATCAGAGAAATAATGAGCAACTTTCTTCATGGTCATGTAAATCCCATACACAAGCTTCTGATAATGAGGGTATCTTTGCTTCGATGGGGTTAGTACTTTGGAAAGATAATATACAGGGCGCTGAACTTTGAAGGCTTTCCCTTCTTCTTCCCACTCGACCGTAAGCACTGTACTGACGACTTGTACTGTGGCTGCAATGTAAAGCAACAAAGGCTCTTTGCTGATTGGGGCAGCAAGCACCGGTTGGGTGGAGAGCAGAGCTTTCAGCTCTGCAAATGCTGCATCAGCTTCCGGAGTCCACTCGAACTTGTCTGACTTCTTCATCAGTCGGTAAAGAGGCAATGCCTTTTCATCGAGCGAGAGATGAATCGACTTAACGCGGCCAAGCATCCAGTAAGCTTCTGGACATCGTGCACACGCACAGGGCGTTTCATCCGGAGTATTGTACTAACTTTTTCTGGGTTGGAGTCGATTCCTCGTTCAGAAATGAGAAAACCGAGTAACTTTCCGCCAGGAACTCCGAATGTGCACTTTGATGGATTAAGCTTGATATCATACCTCCTGAGATTGGCAAATGTTTCAGCTAGGTCAGTCAACAGGTCGGAACCCTTCCGTGACTTGACCACAATATCATCCATGTACGCTTCCACATTCCGACTGATTTGAGTGAGTAAACACTTCTGAATCATCCTCATGAACGTGGCTCCGGCATTCTTGAGGCCGAACGGCATGGTGACATAGCAGAAGCACCCGAATGGAGTGATGAAAGTTGTCTTGATCTCATCGGGTCCGTACAGACGGATCTGATGGTACCCGGAATAGGCGTCTAAAAATATAATCTCTCACACCTCGCAGTCGAGTCCACAATTTGGTCGATGCGAGGGAGAGGAAAATGATCTTTCGGGCCGGCCCGATTGATATGTTTGAAATCAATGCACATGCGAAGTGACTTGTCCTTCTTGGGGACCATGACAACATTGGCGAGCCACTCGGAGTGGTAAATCTCTCGGATAAACTCTGCTGCCAGGAGCCGAGCCACCTCTTCGCCAATGGCCTTTCTCTTCTGGATGGCAGAGCGTCGAAGATGTTCCTTGACAGGTTTTACCTTTGGGTCAACTCGTAGGCGATGCTCAGCCAGCCCCCTGGGAACACCCAGCATGTCAGCAGGCTTCCATGTGAAGATGTCCCAGTTCTCACGGAGGAACAGGATGAGCGCTTCTTCCTATTTGGAGTCGAGTGTTGTTGAGATATGAGTCGGAGCAGCATTGGAGTCGGTCGGGTGGATGTGAATCGGCTTTGTCTCACCAGATGACTGAAACGCTGATTCGGTAGCAGGCTTCTTGGCTCGCAACAAATCACTCGGATCTGCGGTTTTCTGGTATTCCTGTAGCTCTACCACTGCCATCTGAGCATCGACGATCTTTGAGCCCTTCTTAAAGCACTCTTTTGCCTTCTTCTGATTGCCAATGATGGTGATCACCCCTTTGGGACCAGGCATCTTCAATTTGAGGTACACGTAACATGGTCGAGCCATGAATCGTGCATAAGCTAGCCTGCCTAAAATGGCGTGATAAGCACTCTGGAAATCCACAACTTCAAATGTTAACTTTTCTTTGTGGAAATGCTTTGAATCGCCGAAAACCACATCAAGAGCAATTTGGTCGAGTGACTCAGCCTTCTTTCCAGGAATGACTCCATGGAAACTCATGTTGCTAGAACTAAGTCTGGACATCGGAATGCCCATTCCCTTTAGTGTCTCCGCATACAATATATTCAATCCACTGCCACCATCCATCAGAACCTTAGTCAGTCGAGTGCCTTCGACGACTGGGTCGACCACCAAAGCTTGCCTCCCAGGGGTGGCTATGTGTGTCAGCTGATCAGACTGGTCGAATGTAATGGCGGTCTGAGACCATTTCAGATAGCTGGGTGTCGCCGGAGCAACCATATTCACCTCACGGTTCATAACTTTCAATCGACTTTTGCTCTCCACATCAGCAAAAATCATCAGGGTGGAATTGACATGGGGGTAACCTTCATCACTGTCCTCTTTGTCCTCAGCCTTGTCCGACTCCTTTTCCTTATCCTTGGGTTGTTTTCCTTGAAACTGCTGGATTAAGAGCCGGCACTAGCGAGTGGTACATTTCGGGTAAATGAAATTACCCTCTTCGTCTTTCTTCGTGTGGATGTGGCATGGAAAATCCATCACGTCGTTTCCTTCCTTATCCTTCACCTTCTTGGGGTTCCAGGATCCTTTGGGCTTCCCTTTGAACTTGCCCTGAGTCACGGCCAGGGCTTCTCCAGGAGCAGCTGGCTCGGCTTTCCGCTTCTGCTTCCGACTGGAGTTTCCTTTTTTAGACTGGCTCGGCTTGTACTTGCCACTCCAGAGTCGATCCTCTTCTTCACCATTGGCATATTTGGTGGCAATCTCCATCATTCGACTCAGGGTCATGTCTCCGCTCCGACCAAACTTCAAACTCAACTCTCTGTTCTTAACGCCTTCCTTGAAGGCACATACTGCTTGGTGATCAGATACATTCTCCACTGTATGATGCAACGTGATCCACCTTTGGATGTAATCTCTCAAGGTCTCATTCGACTTTTGCACGCAGACTTGCAGCTCGGTCAAACCTGCTGGTCGCTTGCAAGTTCCTTCAAATGTCCTGACAAACACTCGGGCAAGATCCTCCCAAGTGTAAATGCTGCTAGGTGCCAATTGATTCAGCCAGGCTCTAGCCGAGCCCTCCAGCATAAGCGGTAGGTGTTTCATGGCCACTTCATCGTTGCCACCGCCAATCTGAACAGCCACTCGGTAGTCCTCAAGCTAAGTATCGGGCTTGAACTCACCGGTGAACTTACTCACCCCAGTCGCCAACCTGAAGTTGGGAGGGATCACTACGGCTCTGATGGCTCTGCTAAAACACGCTGGTCCTGAAACATGAACTCTGCTGCTGGTGGGCACATCTCTATCATGGCCTTCTCGGTGAGCTCTGTTCTGGTCGACCAGACCTTGCACGATAATGGATCTCGCATCAAAGCCTGGTTCCCTGGGGTCGACCGGAGCTCTTCGCCCAACACTGTGCTGGCGTCTGTCATCTTGTTGCCGAGGGGCATAAGACCCACCTCTTGGGGAGGAGTGGGCACTCGACACCGATCATCGCGATCGAATCGGTCATCATATTGATCATGTCGACCCCCACATCCCTCATGCCGCGGAGGCGATCTTGGGCTATGAGCCGACTGAACTGTATTCGCAGCAATGGATCGACTGTGAATTCTATTGCGTGACTGTGACATAGCTGAATTCTGATCTCCTGCTGCCCGGAGCAAATCTCTGATCTGCATCAAGCCTCTACCAGCCTCTGACTGAGAGGGCTGAATTGACTCTGCTATACGGGCTGCAGCTGCTAGATTCTGAATTGGGGTTCGATATACCTGAGTCGGCAGCGGAAAGAGTTGACGTCGACTGGAGTCTTGTACTCGTTGCCGTGTACGCTCGTCGAGTGCTCGCTGGAGGTTCTCCAGTCGAGTGCGCTCAGCCAAGTTGGCCAAACGTGCATCCTCCAAGGCACGAGCCTCGGGGGTTTCTCCTACGATGGGAGTATGCAGAGCATCCATATTCCGGCGGCGAAGATCTTCTCTTTGCAGAGAAGTGAGTGGCTCGGGTTGATACTCCTCGTGGACCTGAGCGGGGTCGCCTCCGCCGTCCGCTCCGTCAGTGCGAGGGAAGCCGGGAGGACTACGAGGCCCATTGACCATCAGGACCTCCGCCGCTGGATCACTGCTGTCGCATTCGGATGCAGTCTCTATGGAGCCAGTCGATAGATCGAACAGGCTGTAGAGAGATTCGTCGGGCTCGATCGCCGCGACTTGGGTGGTGGCCGACTGGCGAGCCACTGCGTGTCTCAGCCACCGCTAAAGCCTCGACCGACCAGAGCGCTTGCGCTGGCGGGAGACAGGGAGGGAGGACGATGCAGGGGTCGACCGATACGGGGCCGACGGTTGCCGCAGCAGGACGCTGCGGACACATGCGCGAAAGTGTGTCGCCCCATGGACTGGGAGCGCGTCGATGTCGAGTGGAGCCTCCTGGAGCCAAGCGGGGTCGTCGGCGATAAACGTGAGCGCGCCGAGACGGATCACGCCGCCCTCGACCAAAACTCCGCCAGAAACCATGGTGAAGGTGACCGGAACAATTTCAACTTCTCCAATAAGTCGCTAAGACACCTGCCCCATGGTGGGCGCCAACTGTCGTGGTTCTAAGTCTGACAGTAGAATAGGGGGGTAGGAATGGAGAGGCAAGATCCTAGCTATGGAGTAGTTGTATACGCAAGAGGTTTACGAGTTCCGGCCCTTCTCGGAGGAAGTAACAGCCCTACGTCTTGGAGCCCGGAGGCGGTCGACTGGATTATATGCGTATGAATTACAAGGGTGCGAACCCTTCTGCCAGTGGAGGGGGTGGCTTATATAGAGGATGCCAAGACCCCAGCCAGCCCACGTAGTGGAGGGTTTAAAGTACATTAAGGCCTGGCGTTACTGGTAATGCCTTACATAAAGTGTCATCATGACCATAAAGACTACTTACTTACAGACCGTTTAGATACAGAGTGGCTCTTGAACTCCTGGTGGTCGAGTGAGTCTTCATGGTCGAGTGTCTTCAAGTCCGTCGAGTGGAATCCCTCTAGGTCGACTGGAAGACGGTTTCTTCTAAAGATGTCCTTGGCGAGGGTACCTTGGACAGGTCCATGACACTACCCTAGGTACATGACTTCATCAGTAGTACCATGAGGTCAAGCGGTACCACTGCTCCGACGGTTCTTCTGGCCTTTTTTCCTCCTTGCTGTTGTGTTTCAAAGGGGTACTATCGCCCTAGCGGTAGTGCCGCTCCTTGGAGCGATAGTACCGCTCTATGCGGGCTGTGAGCATAACAGTTGGATTTTTTTCCCACCTATAAAAGGGGGTCTTCTTCCCCAATGAACCTTATCCCTTGAGCTCATGTTCTTTCCCAATTGTTGACCTTCTTCGAGCTTGCTAACTCTCATTCCCTCCATGGATTCTTGCTAGTTTTTGAGGGAAAAGAGAGAGGAGATCTAGATCCACATTTCCACCAATCACCTTCTCCTCTGTGTGAGGGGAACCCCTTGGATCTAGATCTTAGAGTTCTTCGTGTTCTTCTTTCGTTCTTCCTCTCATTTTCATCCCAAGCATTAGTTGCTTTGGTGGGATTTGGGAGAGAAGGACTTGGGCACTCCGTGTGGCCTTGCCATTGCATTTGGTGCATCGGTTTGAGTTCTCCACGTGATACGTGGAAGTTACAAGCTGAGAAGCCTATTACTCTTGGGTGCTTGGTGCCCTTGAGCTTGTTCCTCTTGGGTTCTTGGGCACCCTAGACGGTTGGTGGTGTTCGGAGCTCAATCATTGTGGTGTAAAGTTCCGGGAAAGCGTCGGGGTCTCCAATTAGGTTGTGGAGATCGCCCCGAGCAATTTGAGGGTTCCGGTGACTGCCCCAAGGGTTGCCAAAGTGTACAGGTTCAGTGACCGCCCCCAAGGGTTGCCATTTGTACGGGTTCGGTGACCGTCCTCAAGGGTCCCTTAGTGGAATCACGTCATCTTGCATTGTGCGAGGGCGTGAGGAGATTGCGGTGGCCCTAGTGACTTCTTGGGGAGCATTGTGCCTCCACACCGCTCCAAACGGAGATTAGCATCCACAAGGGTGTGAACTTCGGGATACATCATCGTCTCCGCGTGCCTCGGTTATCTCTTACCCGAGCCCTTTACTTATGCACTTTACTTTGTGATAGCCATATTGTTCTTTGTCATATATCTTGCTATCACATAGTTGCTTATCTTGCTTAGCATAAGTTGTTGGTGCACATAGGTGAGCCTAGTTGTCGTAGGTCTTGTGCTTGACAAATTAACCGTTAGGTTCATTCAGCATTTGTTCAAGCCTAAATCGTAATTATTTTAAAGCGCCTATTCACGCCCCCCCTCTAGGCGACATCCACAATCTTTCAATTGGTATCAGAGCCTCATCTCTCTTTATTAGGCTTTACCGCCTAGAGAGTAAAGATGTCGACTAGGGGATTAGGATTCTCTGACACTCTTAGTTTTGATGGCACAAATTTTGATGTTTGGGTAATTCGCATGCTTAATCTCTTTAGGGTCATGGACCCAAATTTAGAGCGAATTGTAGATATGGGTTTTTCTCCTCCAAAGGATCCCCAAAGATTATCTTTAGAGGATGATAAAAACTCTTATCTCAATGCTCAAGCTTCTAATGTGCTTTTCGATGCTTTAAGCAATGTAGTTATATTTCAACTCATGCCATTCCGGGATGCTCATGAGTTGTGGACAAAGCTTCAAGATAAATATGGTGTGTCCAAGATTTGTGGGGATGATTGTTCTCCCTCCACCTCCAGTCGTATAGTCTTATCAACTTCTTCTACTTCACCTACATGTGGTTTGCCACAAGGTAATGATATGGTGAGTATTGTTGGTCATTGCAATGATGATAGTATGCTTATTGTGGATGATCCTTCATCACTATATTATTGCAATGCTTCTTCTTTGGGCTTTAACACTTCAAGCACTCCAAATATTTCACATGCTTGTGTTGATAGTCCTTGCATATCATGTAGAAATTGCTTGACTAAATCTCATGATGATATGCTTGCTATGTATTGTGGCCATGATAAAAATGCATCTATTTCCTCGAATTGTTGTGCTAACAATGTAGAGGAAACCAAACACTCCATGGAACAAGATGTGGTGTTTAATGGTGCCTCAAGGGATCCTACATCATCATCTATTGCTTTTTGCCTTATGGCTAAGGCGTCGACGGTATCTCCTACTTTGTACCCTAATATATCTCTTGATGATGATGTTGATGCTAATGATAATGACGATAATGATGAAGAGAATGATAATGTTGCCTCCTTAAAAACTAAGGGGGAAATGATTTTTAAAGCTCTTCATAAAAATAAAATTGCTCGTTCCAACTTCATGGAAATAATGTCCATTGCCATTGATGGCAAGAAATACATTGAGGAGTTCGAATCTCATCTAGAGGATCATGAGGCCACCATTGAGAAAATGGAAGCTCATGGGCGTGATTACGCAAATGACATCACGGAGCTATCTCAAGCTCTTGAACATGAACAAACCACCTCTAAATCTCTTAAGGAGACTTTTTCTCTAGAATTATCTAGAGTGAGGGAATCTCATGATAGAGCTCTTGAGGTGGCCAATGATTTCAAAACTAAAAATGCTAAGCTTGAAGTTTCTCATGCTAGACTCCTTGAGGATTTTGAGCACCCCGAAAATGGCTCAAGGGTCATCAAGGGTGAGCTCATCAAACTCACCGAGTCTCATGCTAAACTTGGAGCTTCTTATTCAAAAGAGCTTGCCAAGTTGTCCTCTTGTTGTTAGTGATGATGCTTGTGCTACTAACTCTATTACTTGTGAAGCATCCATTTTGAAGGAGAATGTTGAGCTACGAGCTCAACTTGAGGTGCTATCTAGCAATTATGGGAAATTGGAAGAAAGTCATGAAAAACTCTCAAGCTCTCATGATGATCTTCTAGTATCCCATAGTGTGCTAAAGATATCTCATGAGGCCATGATTGCTAAGGTAACATCTAGTGAGCGTCATGTGGATACTAGCACTTCTTCTAGTCAAAATAGTATATTGCCATGTGCTAGTCCTTGTAATTCATCTACTCACAATGTTGGTACATCTTGTGATGAATTGCTTTCCTTGCCTTGTTGCTCTAACGATGAAGCTTATACTTCCTCTAGTACTTGTGTTGAGACTAACCATGTAGAGGAAATCAAAGAGCTCAAGGCCCAAGTCACTTCTTTGAAGAAAGACTTGGAAAAGAGTCATCAAGGGAAATCCACACTCAACAATATCTTTAGTGCGCAAAAATCCCCCAATGACAAAGGTGGACTTGGATTCAACTCCAGTAAGAAGAAGTCCAAGATGAACAAAAGGAAGGGCCAAGAACAAGTCAAGAATTCAGCCAAGATTGTTTGCTTCAAGTGCAAAGTAGAAGGGCATCATGTTAGATCTTGCCCATTGAAGAAGAAGCCCATTAGTGACAAGCAACAAGGGAAGCGGCCACAAGTTCACTTTCATGCTCAACCTCAAGTTGAAGAAAGGCCTCTTCCCGAGAAAACTCGAGCTAATGCTTCTCAAGTTGAGAAATCAAGTGAGAAGAAAGTGAAGAGTATACGTTGCTACTTATGTCATGAGAAAGGCCATGTCGCTTCTTCATGCACTAGTGGTAACTTATCCAACCCAATTACTATTGATGATATCTATTCTCTTGGGAAGGATAAGGTTGGCAATGTGTTTGCCAGGTTTGTTGATACTTAAAGTTGTGTCAAGAAAAGAACCATTTGGGTTTCCAAGCCTATTTTGACTAACCTCTTAGGACCCAACTTGGTTGGGGACCAACAAGCTCAAACTTGATCAATAGGTGTTGTTGGAGGGCATTGGAGACTTGGCTACATTATGAAGAATTGAGGGGAATTCATCATTCTTTTTGTCACAAGCCAAGTCAATTGGGTTATCAAGTTTCTATCTTATATCCAATGTGCCTCCTTGCGGTAACTTATACTTAAATTGTTTACTTTGAAAGTTACTTGCCCCCTTGCATGTTTTGGTTTTGTTCCTTGCATGTGTTTGTATATGTTGCACTTCCAACTTGCTTATGTATGTTGGTGTGCACTTCATGTACATGTGAGTTGTGTGTCGAGCCTTTGTGCATCTTGTTTGTATCTTAGTTGGCTCTTGTGAGAGATTAATGGAATATCCCATTATGGGGGAGTGATGTGCTTTGTGCACCTCACACTCCTATAAGTGTGTGTACATGAGTAATACCATCTAGTATTGATATTACAAGATTATCTAGTCACTATGTTGTATGTCTTCTCATGAGAAATTCAAATTCTAAATTGTCCATTAATTATCTCTTGTTGGATCCTCTTATTGCCTCTTGTTAAGTTTTCTTCATTGGTATCACATTATGGGGGAGTAATATGCTATGTATATTACTAGCCTAGAAAATGTGTACATTTGAGATATCGTCACCTAGTGTTGATATTGTAGATTATCTTGTTTCTAGGAGGCATCTTAGCTCTACAAGTTGCAATTTGCTTGTGTTTGGTGTGAAGATGATGTTGGATATCCTTGCTATCTACCAACGGGAATTATTTCCAAATACTTCTTGTCTTATGACAATTGGTACTCACTTATGTGTGGTAGAAATTATTGATCATATTTACATTGTCCTTTGCTTTTATTGGCCTTATCTCGTTCCTAGGATTGTGTCAACTCCCATTGTTTTCCATACCACTTGTGGATCTTGTTATTTTCTTGATCTTGTTTAATGTTTTCTAGATATAGTGAAAGTGGTGATCCCACCTTGTGCATTTTGTATTCAAATGCAAATTCTCTATAAGGCACTAGTCTTGGGGGAGCTATCCTATTTTCTATAAAACACTCATATTGTGATCCATATTAAGTGTGTGTTGGTGGAAGGCAAGCCGTTTTCTTTTGGTACCTTGTGCCATCATGAAACTTTGTTGAGAGCTTGGTTTGTTTGGAACCATCCTCTCTTTGGGAGTTTGACATCTTTAATTTAGTGTGTATCAATGGATATCTCATTCCTTGATGTATCTTTAATGATATCTTCCAAGTGATGATTTATCTATTTGGTATCCTTTTTCTCTAGGCATTTCGTTTTCATTTGGTTTCAGTTCTTGAAAGTTTTGAGCATGCATGTTTACTTCATGTATTTATTTGGCATGATTTCTTTCTTCGACCCAATATATAGGGGTAACTCCACCAAGTCTCAAATTGGATGAGATGTGCATGATATTTATTTTCATATCTATATGCACATATTTATGTGGAGTTTGTCCTATGTATTGGTGTTTCTAAATATGCGGTCCCAATGAGTTTGGGTACCGTTTAGTTTGTCTTGTTCTCGTAGGAACATTTGGAGGTGCATTGGATGCTGGACTCACTCACAAGGAAGGAGTTTCCACCATGTGCTTATTGGAGTCAAGCTAGGATGATCAATGAACCACCATCTACCTTCAATTGGCATCTACTACATCCTTCCAATGGTATCTCGGTAACAAGTATCATCATGTACTTCATGCACACATTTCTTGCATCAACCTTGTGTAGGTTGTATCATGGCATGTAATTCATTCTTTCTTGTGATACTTGTTTCCTTTCTCAAAGCATCCCAACAATGATCTCATGTTGCTAGTTGTGATGTCTTTGATGGTTGTGTGGTAGGAGTTCATTTATATACAATAAGACCAAATCTAGCCATGTGCTATGCTTCCAAGCAAATATCTTATTGGTGTATGTATGACTTCCTTTTGGATATCTTATTCCTTCGTGTTGTAACTATGTCGGGTGTACATCCTTCTTTGTAGACATATATCATCATGATTTCGTCTATCTAGAACCTTATACATCTGAGAGAAATTACATCTCTAGATGATATCCTTTCTTTCACGTCCACCTTGTCTTTCTTATGTTATTTCCTTGGTGGCTCCGTGAAAGCTTTTGTCTTGAGTGTGGGTCTTATCTCGTTGCATCTTGATGCACTCTTGTGTGGTGAAGATTATTTTCCTCTTGCTTATGTTTACGATGCTTGCCATCTTAATTGGTATCCCTCGTCTTGATGGGCCTCTCATCGTCTATCTTCACCATGGGTTGTCACAAGCATAGGTTCTCTTTTGCTTATTAGTAAGCTTGTGAACCCATTTGCCTGTTGTGTCTAGGAATGATAGGCATCGCACCGTGTGCCTCATTCTTTCAAGACTATGTTGATGCTTAATGCTCATCCTAATTTTAGTCTTCTCAAGTGCTTCGCCATGACTCACACACATCATTTTGGTTGAGCCTATTCTTAAGTTTTCTCTTTTACATGTTGCTCAACCATGTGCTTGTTGCAAGCACTAGGCTTTGTTTCCTATATGCTCACTTGCACTGGATGTGAGTTTCTATTGATTTTGGGGGAGCTATGATCCTATTTTGTGCACTTTGTATTCAAATACAAAATTTCTTATGTGTGCACAAATCATGGGGAGCTTCTCTAGTTTCTTTAGAACACTCCTTAGCGCTTATCATAATATCTTTATTCTTGTGGCATGTAGGATCATTGGTCTAGTTGGTTCAATTGATTTCCGTTGATTGCTTGCTTCAATTGGTATCTTCTGATTGCTTGTGTCTCTCTTTGTTATGTCTTTGTGGCATATCTTTCTATTGCAATCTTTGGGCCTCAATATAGTTTGTCTTCCTCCAAGTATTGGCAGTTGGATATGTGTATTGCATTCCACTCTCTTGTTGAGAAATACACAATTTATGGAGGAACACTCTTTATATTGGCCTTCTAAGCTTTTCACCCATTTTGGCAATCGATGCCAATGGGGGAGGAGTTTCAGAGAGTTTTGTGGAGAAGTCTTCAGAGTTTTCTCCTTGCTTTGGTTTTGGTTCCTAAGCATTTGCATCCCATTCTCATGCATCATTGGTTGTTGCATTGCATGGTGATGCATAACTCCTTGTATAAACTCTCTTGAAAGTGATTGTCATCAATTACCAAAATGGGGAAGATTGAAATAACATGCAGTGCCCCCATGTTTGGTTTTGGTAATTGATGACAATCTCTATGGACTAATGGTTGCCTTGAGTTATATTTGAAGGTTTTGACCATAGGCTTTTCCTGAAGTCCATGTGTTGGTTTCAAGGAGTTTATGAGTTGACCAAGGTGCTATTAAGGAATTATCCAAAGATTGGTCATGTGAGTGTTGAGCTTATTGCAAGCATGTCTTGAAGAAGAAGATTGTGTGATCATTCATGTTTACCTTCAAGACATCATCCAAATGAAGAGAGTTGGAAAGATTCAAGGTTGATCAAGACTAAGTCAAGAGTGAATCAAGTTGATCAACTCACAAAGCATAGAAGATGTACCGAGAGGGATCAAGTGATCCCATGGTATGGTAAGCATTGTCAATTACGCTCTGTGTATTAACCCATGGTCTTCGTGAGAGTTCTTTGTGGGGTTAGGATGCGGTGTGCAAGTTCAAGTGATGCATCACGAAGAGATCAAGTGCTTGAAACTTTCCGCCCATTGTGGTGACAATGGACTTATGAAGATGAGCCGAAGAGTGGCTCACCCATAGTGAACTATGGGGGGGCAATCATCCTTCATTGAGCCAACGCAGTCAAGAAAGGTGGTTCAATCATCTAGTCTTCATTGAGCCAACGCAGTCAAGAAAGGTGGTCCAACTTGAGGGAGTCAAGATCGTCATCATCTAGCTCAAGTGGACCATGTGCAAGGCAAAGGTTTTCCTTGATAGATTTTCTATTTTACCGGTCGCATGGTGGTAGTTGGGAGACCGGGTTATAGGATCGTTTGTCGTACTATCAAGGGGGGCTCTCAAGTTGGTAGCTTGATCGTATCGTTAGTAGAGAGCTCAAACCATTACATCCTTGCATCATGTTTCTTGGTTCTTGTTTGGTTCTCTTTGTGAGTCTTAGAGCTTATGGTCATCTTGATGACAAGCTTGAGTTCATCGAAAACGGAGTTTGCTTGCGTCTTCTATGATGTTTTCGGTGTTGGAGGTTTTACTGGTCTTTTCCGAGGAAGGGTTCTCACCATTTTCTTATGGGTCTTTTATAATTTGCTTCTTATTGATATTTCTTTACAGATTGTGTTAGCCCTTATCGCTAGCTTTCCAACAAACTTGGCTTCATCGAATTCGGAGTCCGTTTGCAAAAGTTGTGGCAGTTTTGGTGTTCTGAAAAGGCTGCAGCGGTACTACCGTGAATTGGAGCGGATGTAATTTTTTACTACCGCTCCAGAGCGGTACTACCGCGGCTCCTACAGCGGTAGTACCGCTCCGGACCAAAAACTCGTCCCATGTCCTGTGGTGGTAGGCCCGGATGTAATTTTTTAGTACCTCTCGCAAGCAGTAGTACCGCTACCCCTAGCGGTAGTACCGTGAGGTCAAGCGGTACTACTGGCCTTTTTGCCTCCTCGCCGTTGTGTTTCAAAGGGGTACTACCGCCCTAGCGGTAGTACGCTCCTTGGAGCGGTAGTACCGCTCTATGGGTGCTGTGAGCATAACAGTTGGATTTTTTCCCACCTATAAAAGGGGGTTGTCGGTGTCAAAACCGGCGGATCTCGGGTAGGGGGTCCCGAACTGTGCGTCTAGGTAGATGGTAACAGGAGACAAGGGACACGATGTTTTACCCAGGTTCGGGCCCTCTTGATGGAGGTAAAACCCTACGTCCTGCTTGATTAATATTGATGATGTGTGTTACAAGAGTGGATCTACCACGAGATCAAGGAGACTAAACCCTAGAAGCTAGCCTATGGTATGATTGTTGTTCGTCCTACGTACTAAAGCCATCCGGTTTATATAGACACCGGAGAGGGCTAGGGTTACACAGAGTCGGTTACAAGGGTAGGAGATCTACATATCCGTATCACCAAGCTTGCCTTCCACGCCAAGGAAAGTCCCATCCGGACACGTGACGAAGTCTTCAATCTTGTATCTTCATAGTCTTGGAGTCCGGCCGATGGTGATAGTTCGGCTATCCGGACACCCCCTAGTCCGGGAATCCCTCAGTAGCCCCCGAACCAGGCTTCAATGACGACGAGTCCGGCGCGCGTGTTGTCTTCGGCGTTGCAAGGCGGGTTCTCCTTCAAACTTCATGTTCCTGTCGAATAATGTCTGGCTTCCTTATAAATGTTGCGCTCCTTGGCTTCTACGCCCAATAATGGCCTTCTTCCACGTGTCGTATGAATGCGAAAAGCTAGGGTATTTTTACATTTTTTCCCCTAGCCGTGCAAACGAGCCGCCTATAAGAGAGGCGAGGATCTAGATCCAACTCACACCATCCTCCTTCCACAAGTACTCATCGAAGCGCCTCTGACAAAAATCCATTCTATCATGGATAGTCGACACGGCTCCTCCTCTTGCGCTCCCAGCCCTAAGCCAGGAGATTGGGGAAGATGCTCAGTTCCACACGGCGAGCTAGTGGCGCTCCAAACCGAGGGATATCTTCCCCCAGCCTTCATGGTTCCGGTTCGAGCCGGACTGGCCACCTTCCGGGGTGGAAAGCAGGCGGAGAGCGTTCCCAACCCCTCCAAAGGAGAGCGGGTATGCTTTGTCCCTTATTTAATAAGGGGACTCGGATTTCCCATACACCCATTTCTCCGGGGGCTCCTGGAGTTCTACGGACTCCGGCTTCACCACCTTACACCTGCCTCCATTTTGCACATCGCGGGCTTTGTAGCTCTTTGCGAGCTGTTCTTGGGCATCGAGCCCCATTTTGCGTTGTGGAAGAGATTGTTTTGCCTCGTACCCCGTTCTCACAAGGGGTCGATATATCAAGTGGGCGAAGCCGAAGTATGGCGCATCGCCGGGACCGGATATCCATCCGGCACCCCGAAGAAGGCGTCCGAAGATTGGCCTTCGGAATGGTTCTATATGGAGGACGCCCCTCTGCCGGATCCAGTTCGGATCGGCCTCCCGGAGTTCAGCAATGCTCCCTTGAAGAAACGCCTGAGTTGGCGCCCGCGGAGCCCTCAACGGGAGGATGATGGGAGCGTCCATTATCTGATGGGCCGGATTAGGTTACTGGCCCACTCCGGATTGACCATGATTGGAATCATGGCCACGTGCATTATGCGAGGGGTGCAGCCGCTCCAATATAGGGGCCACCCCATGTGGGATTTCAACGGGGAGAACGATGCCACCCGTCATGGCCGCAAGGGGCCGAGATCGGCCGCGGATCTGGTGAAGATCCTGTCCGGTTTGTACAAGGGGGAGAAGGAGGACTTTCTCTAGACGAGCCCATTGAATGGGTTCTCCATGAATAACCCTCGGAGCTGGGTAAGCGAACGTTTATTCATCTGACCCGTGCTTTCGAAGTTAAATGCCTTACTTTATGATTTTGACGCAGGAACTGCGTCGGGATGTGGAGGGCATACACAGTCCGGCTCCACAACCCGAGGATCCGGGAATATACCTTGATCCGACCTCCGAAGAGGATCCGGACATAAAGGTGGAGCTAATTGACGGGGTGTTCCACCAACTCAGCATGGACAATGCTTCAGTCGCCATTACGGCTGACTACCCCGGATTATGTCCGGCTTCTCAGGTAATTATTGCTGGAGTTCTGACACCATTACTTCGTCCTTGCGTATTTCAGATCACCGTATACCAACGGTGTCTTGCAGGAGGTGCCTTCAAGGCGAGAAGCCGAACCCGCCGCGGCTGACCAGCAAGGGTCAGTTCGGCCCAGCTGGCGGAAAAGGAGTGCGATGCGAATCGAAACATCGCCAAAACGGTACGGCGCACCGCTGTTTTTAAGGGAAGGATCCCTAGGAGGTATATTAATGCTCATAACTTATCCAGGAGAAAGAGCGCTCGCCGGACAGTGTCCGGAGAGGTTGCCAATCAAGCCTCCGCCAGCCATGCTCCAACGCGTGGTCCGGAAGGGGAGGCGAACACAGGGCATGAGCCGGATGCTCCTCCAACGGAGGATGCCGACAGGCTGTCCGCCACCCGTTCTGAGGTGGAGAGCGCCATGAATCACAGGCGTCGCCAGACAGTTCTTCGTGACGCGTGCTTCTCCCCGGAGGCGTTGAATGCCTTTGATGCGGGAGACACGCACCTCCGTGCTGCTCAAGATGGTTTAACCAGAGCCAGGAGCAGTATGTGAAGGACATACGGGTAAGTAATTTTAATAGTTATATATGCCAGTAGCCCCGAGACTTAAAATAGTTAAAATAACTTATTTAAGGATCATTTATTATGCAGGATCTTACGGAGAAGAATACCCACCTGTCCCAGGAACTTCAAGAGTGCAAGGCCCAACTTGAGGCCGCACTGGCCGCCACAGGGGGAGCCACAGAGACCCTCGCTGGTAATACGTACTTCGAAAAGATAAGTAGTTAACAAAGTGCAGCGTGTGCGTAAATCTGACAATAATATTGCAGAGGGCGCCGGACTAGATCCGGACAAGCAACAGCTACTGCGCCAGTTGAAGGCCGGCGAGAGGGTGCTTATGAAGGTGCAGCAGGAGAGGAACAAACTCCAAGATGCCCACACCCAGCTTGGAGAAGAGCTAAAAGGTGTTCGGGCCCAGCTGTCTAGCTCCTTGAAGGAGAATCAGCGGCTTCGTCGTGGCATCTATAGTAAGTGCTTGAGCAAACTCTTTTGAAAAGAAGAGTTCGGCGAGGAAGTCGATTGACAGAAATATGTCTGTAGGTGTGCTCACAGGTCGCCCTATGGAGGAAATGCCCGGTTCAATGGTGACCAACTTCCCGAGCTGGTGCAACTGCTTGAACGTGTTCGGCAGGCGATGAGTGGCGTTGTTCAGGCCCTATGGCCTTCCGTCTCCCTACCTGAGGGTCTTGGAGGGCTTGCTGAGAAGCTTCAGGGAGTACGGCGACGTCTCCGTCTGTGGAAGATATTGGCCTGCCGTCAAGGTGCCAGGGAGGCATGGGCCATGGTGAAGACGCGGTACCCGAAGGCTGACCCAAACCACATGGCCGAGGTCGGACCTGCGGGGCCTGATGGGAAGGAGATCCCTGTGAGCTTGAAGTACGGCCAAGTAGAGCTGGCCGCGAAATATTCCCAACAGGACTGTAAATTAGACAACCTGTTAGATGGGATTGAAGAGGAGTACAATCAGTCAGTTTGACGATGTAATTTTAAAATGACATGTAAAATGCCTTCTAGCCGGATTGTAGATCGTTTGCCTTTGCGGACCTTTTCGCTTCAACCTCGGGACCCAACAGTCCGGAGTGTGTCGGAATACCCTGACGGTTATAAAAGAACCGGGGCATGCATGGAGACAAGGCGTAGGGGTCATAATTGCTTTATCAGACAAGTGCCCAACTAGCTATGTTATATTACATGGTTAGTAAGAAACATCTTCCAGGGAGAATAGTTCTGTTAAGGGTTCCTTTCCCTGGGAGGCATGCCCTAAAGTGCATGTCCGGACTGCGAAAATAGCAGAAAAAGCATCTGGGGGCAGATAAATAAGTAAGTAATAAATCATCTTTCAGGTCACCGACCGAATATTCCCTTAAGAACGCTAGCCTTCGGCTTCACCCAGTCTGAGGTACACATCCGGCTGACCCGGCAGTAACAATCGCAGAGGTGCTCCCTTTACCTCCTAGCCGAACAATCGGGAACGTAGGGGTAAGCACAGGAGCCAGGCAACCCGGCTTGGCCAAAACTTAAGTCATCTCGATGCATATAATGGTGATCAAAAGGTACATGCGGAAGTGTGACACATGTGGTGGGCATGAAGCCCATATAAATAAGCTTCTGTTAAAGAAGCCCCCAGGTATAATGAGTGCTAGGAGCACATCAAGTGTGTGCGAACAATGCGCAAATCAGCCTATCAAAGGTATTGAAAAAAAAAAGTGGGAAGAAGGAGGGGGACAAGAGACAGTGAAAATGTAAAAAGGTGGACGGAGGAGTGAGACGAACTCTGAGTCCGGCGTTAGGCGTAGAATCTTCGGAGACGGGCTGCGTTCCATGGGTTCGGCTCGAGTCGGTTGTCAGATGCGTTACGTAGACGGTATGCTCCGCCGGTCAGGACTTGGTCGATGATGAAGGGACCTTCCCACTTGGGCTTAAGTTTGTCCTTTTCCTTGTCCGGCAGGCGTAGAACCAGTTCGCCAACATTGTAGGTTTTGGCCCGTACTTCTCTGCTTTGATATCTTCGAGCCTGTTGCTGATAGAATGTGGAACGAGCTTTTGCCACGTCCCGCTCCTCCTCTAAGGCGTCCAAACTATCCTGCCGATCCAACTCGGCCTCTCTTTCTTCGTATATGCGCACGCGAGGTGAGTCATGAATTATATCGCAGGGCAGAACTGCCTCTGCGCCGTACACCATAAAAAATGGTGTGAATCCGGTAGTGCGGTTTGGCGTGGTCCGCAGCCCTCAGAGTACGGAGTCAAGCTCCTCTACCCAGTGCGTGTTAGATTCCTTTAGGGACCGCACTAGTCTGGGTTTAATGCCGCTCATGATTAGACCATTTGCTCGCTCGACTTGACCGTTAGTTTGGGGGTGATAGACTGAAGCGTAGTCGAGCTTGATGCCCATGTTTTTGCACCAGAGTTTAACCTTGTCGGCCGTGAAATTCATGCCGTTATCAGTGATGATGCTGTGGGGGACGCCAAAATGGTGTACTACCCCGGATATGAGTCTATCACCGGTCCGGATTCTGCCGTTTTAACCGGCTTGGCCTCTATTCATTTGGTGAATTTGTCCACCATGACCAATAAGTATTTGTGCTTGTGGGTTCCCCCTTTAAGGGGTCCAACCATGTCAAGCCCCCAGACCGCGAACGGCCAGGTGATCGGTATAGTTTTGAGGGTGGTAGGTGGCATGTGGCTCTGATTAGCAAAGAGCTGGCAACTGACGCATCGTTGGACTAAGTCCTGAGCATCCGCCCGGGCTGTTGGCCAATAAAATCCTGTACGGAAGGCCTTGCCTACAAGGGCCCGGGCTTCAGCGTGGTGCCCGCCGAGTCCGGCGTGAATTTCAGCCAGGAGATTTCGCCCTTCCTCTTCGGAGATACACCTTTGAAGGACTCCGGTTGTGCTTTTCTTATAAAGTTCTCCCTCATGGACCTTGCAGGCTTTAGATTGCCGAACTATGCAGCGGGCCTCATTTTGGTCTTCGGGAAGTTCCTGCCTGATTAAGTAGGCTAGGAATGGTTCCGTCCACGGGGCAATTACTGCCATTATTTCGTGGGCTGAAGGTGTTATTTCATTGGCTGAGCCGCCGATTGTGTGAGAATGGTCCGAGTTAGGTGATGCAGCTGGTTCTGGATTGTTATTTCCGGACTCCTCTTCCCATAATACGGATGGCTTAAAGAGCCGTTCCAGGAAGATGTTTGGAGGGACGGCGTCGCTTTTTGCGCCGATGCGCGCCAACACGTCTGCTGCCTGATTGTTATCCCGGGCTACATGGTGGAATTCGAGTCCTTCGAACCGAGCTGACATTTTTAGGACGGCGTTGTGGTAGGCTGCCATTTTTGGATCTTTGGCGTCAAAGTCTCCATTTACTTGGGATATTGCGAGGTTTGAATCCCCGCGCACCTCTAGGCGTTGAATGCCCATGGAGATTGCCATTCGGAGGCCATGTAGAAGGGCCTCGTATTCGGCTGCGTTGTTGGAGTCCATGTACATTATTTGAAGTACGTATTGGACTGTGTCTCCGGTTGGGGACATCAAGACGACGCCAGCCCCCAAGCCAGCCAACATTTTGGATCCGTTGAAATGCATGATCCAATTGGAGTATGCGCCGTACTCTTTAGGGAGTTCGGCTTCGGTCCATTCGGCGATGAAGTCAGCCAGAACTTGCGACTTTATAGCTCGCCGTGCTTTGTAGGTTATGTCAAATGGTAAGAGCTCAATGGCCCATTTTGCAATCCTGCCTGTTGCGTCGCGATTGTTTATAATATCATTGAGAGGTACTTTGGAGGCCACCGTTATGGAACACTCTTGAAAGTAGTGTCGCAGCTTCCGGGATGCCATGAACACCGCATACGCTATCTTTTGATAATGTGGGTACCGGGACTTGCATGGAGTTAAGACAGTGGATACGTAGTACACTGGTTTTTGAAGAGGGAATCTGTGCCCTTCCGTTTCTCGTTCGACGACGAGTACCGCGCTGATAACTTGATGTGTTGCTGCGATATATAACAGCATTGGTTCACCCAGGTTGGGCACTGCCAGGACCGGATTTGTTGCCAATACGGCCTTTATTTCTTCGAGTCCAGCCGTGGCAGCATCCGTCCATTCGAAATGTTCGGTGCGCCGGAGGAGGCGATAGAGGGGCAGTGCCTTTTCTCCCAAACGGGAGATGAAGCGGCTTAGAGCCGCCACGCATCCAGTTAGTTTTTGTATTTGCTTGAGGTCTTTTGGGATATCCAATTGTGACAGAGCTCGGATCTTGGCTGGGTTTGCTTCAATTCCTCTACCGGATACAATGAAGCCCAAGAGCTTTCCGGCTGGTACGCCGAAAACGCATTTTTCCGGGTTGAGCTTAATGTCATATGCTCGGAGGTTGTCGAATGTCACCCTCAAGTCGTCTACTAGAGTTTCGACGTGTTTGGTATTGACGACCACATCGTCTACGTATGCCTCTACTGTTTTGCCTATCTGGGTAGCCAGACATGTCTGAATCATGCGCTGATATGTTGCACCGGCGTTTTTGAGTCCGAACGGCATTTGAAGTAGAATGGCTCATATGGAGTAATGAATGTCGTTGCGGCCTGGTCTTTTTCCGCCATCTTGATTTGATGGTATCCGGAGTATGCGTCGAGGAAGCACAATGAATCGTGCCCTGCGGTAGCATCGATGATTTGGTCGATGCGAGGGAGAGGGAAAGGGTCCTTTGGACAGGCCTTGTTAAGGTATTTGAAATCGACGCAAAGGCGCCAGGATTTGTCCTTTTTTGGTACCATTACTAGGTTGTCTAGCTAGTCCGGATGTTTTATATCTCTGATGAATCCGGCTTCTAAGAGTTTGGCTAGCTCCTGTCCCATTGCCTGTCTTTTGGGTTCGGAAAATCGCCGAAGAGCTTGTTTGACTGGCTTGAATCCTTTTAGGATATTTAGGCTGTGCTCTGCCAGCCTGTGTGGGATTCCTGGCATGTCTGAAGGGTGCCAGGCGAAAATGTCCCTATTTTCCCAATGGAGGCCGTCATTGTGGGGTCCGTTGGATGGACCTGGAATTTGACTATTTCGTGTGCTGGTTTAAAAGAGGTGGACTTGGACCTCTTATCGAGTATCACATTGTCCCTATCCACCATGGAGCGCAGCACAGTTAGTTCCTCTGCCGCTAGGGCTTCGGATAATGCCTCTAGGGCCAGTGCGGCTGTCTTATTTTCAGTGCATGGTGCTGTATCTGGATCACTGGTGAGAGTGATTATTCCATTGGGTCCGGGCATTTTGAGCTTCATGTACCCGTAATGGGGTATAGCTTGGAAGATTGTGAATGCCTCTCGCCCTAACAAGGCGTGATAGCCACTGCCGAATGGGGCCACTTGGAATGTGACCTCTTTGGACCTGTAATTGTCCGGCGAGCCGAACACTACATCTAGAGTGATTTTTCCTGTGCACCGTACTTCTCGACTAGGGATTATTCCCCTGAAGGTTGTGCTGCTTCGCTCAATGCGGCTCCAGTCAATTTCCATTTTTTGAAGGGTTTCTTCGTAGATGAGGTTTAATCCGCTGCCGCCATCCATGAGTACCTTGGTAAGACGAAAGTCGTCCACTATCGGACTGAGGACCAATGCGGCTGGTGCTCTAGCCGTTCGGAATTTAGGTTCATCGCTGGCGCTGAAGGTGATAGCCGTGTCGCTCCATGGATTTGCTGTTGCTACTTGGCAGACTTCGGCGAGGCTGCGGATTGTTCGTTTCTGCATGTTATTTGATGCAAAAGTCTCGAAGACTGTTAATACCATACTGGTACTGCTGGGCTGGTTGCCCGGGGCTAAAAAGCCTTCGCCACTTTTGGCCACCTGCCGTAGTATCCAACATGCTCGGAGGCTATGTGTTGGAGTGGCGCCCTCTGTACTGTGGATTTTGCAGGGTCCGTCAAGCCATCCCTCCAGTACGGTTCCGTACCCTTGAGGGGGTTTTTGCTTCTTGGTTTTTAACCCGGGCGCTTGAGTATGACGCACCCTTTTATTTCGGACTGGGGCTGTATTCAGGGCCGGATTGTCCCAAAACCTAGTTTCGGTTTTCCAAGCACTCTCCATCGTGCAGTATTTTTGTACAATGGTCGCTAGGTCGGCGAAGCGTGTAACTTCGCGACGACTGATGGCGTTTATGATTCCCTTGTCCGTGCAATTGTTGCAGAAAATTGAAATCGTGCTTTCTTCACGGCGGTCCATTATCCTGTTCATAACCAGGAGGAATCTGGCCCAGTAATGATGTACTGTTTCATCGGGCTCTTGCCGTATTTGAGATAGATCACTTATGTTTGGGTGGACGGGTGGAATTAAGTTTGGAACCCCGCCCGATCTGAGGCTCAAAGGCCAAGATGCTTCCGGATTTGGAAGCTTGGTTTGTTGGATGCTTTCCAACAAATCTGGTCTGGTGCCTGACTTTAGGTTCAGTATTTGATTGGCGTCCGTCCCTCCGCGGGAATCCGGCATGGAGGGATCGGGAATCCAAACATAGTTGGTTTTTAACATAGAAGAAGAGTCGCCGCATTGTTCCTCTACCACAACCACGTGGTGGGTAACCTGGGGAGAGTTAATTTCTCTCAGATCGGTTTTAAGCCCAATCTGATCGTAGTCGGTAGCGACTCCCAGGACGGTGATGCGATCCAAGAGCCCGTTTACGGAGCTCAATCGGATCTAGCTGCTCGGCGAATCCCGAGCTGACGTGAAGATCGCTTTTAATGACTTGAGAGGTCATTGTCGGAGCGGTGGCCGAACAGGCGGTCATAAGAAAACCGCCTAGCCGGATAATCTGGCCGGCGGCCAAAGCTCCCTTGACGACGGCGCCGTCTTTAAAGACGGGAAAAGGCATCCTTCCTGATGGCGACGGCACAGAGGAACTCTCAATGAAAGCACCAATGTCGGTGTCAAAACCGGCGGATCTCGGGTAGGGGGTCCCGAACTGTGCGTCTAGGCGGATGGTAACAGGAGACAAGGGACACGATGTTTTACCCAGGTTCGGGCCCTCTTGATGGAGGTAAAACCTTACGTCCTGCTTGATTAATATTGATGATGTGTGTTACAAGAGTGGATCTACCACGAGATCAAGGAGGCTAAACCCTAGAAGCTAGCCTATGGTATGATTGTTGTTCGTCCTACGGACTAAAGCCATCCGGTTTATATAGACACCGGAGAGGGCAAGGGTTACACAGAGTCGGTTACAAGGGTAGGAGATCTACATATCCGTATCGCCAAGCTTGCCTTCCACGCCAAGGAAAGTCCCATCCGGACACGTGACGAAGTCTTCAATCTTGTATCTTCATAGTCTTGGAGTCCGGCCGATGATGATAGTTCGGCTATCCGGACACCCCCTAGTCCGGGACTCCCTCAGGGGTCTTCTTCCCCCAATGAACCTTATCCCTTGAGCTCGTGTTCTTTCCCCGTTGTTGACCTTCTTCGAGCTTGCTAACTCTCAATCCCTCCATGGATTCTTGCTAGTTTTTGATGGAAAAGAGAGAGGAGATCTAGATCCACATTTCCACCAATCACTTTCTCCTCTATGTGAGGGGAACCCCTTGGATCTAGACCTTGGAGTTCTTCGTGTTCTTCTTTCGTTCTTCCTCTCACTCTCCTCCCAAGCATTAGTTGTTTTGGTGGGATTTGGGAGAGAAGGACTTGGGCACTCCGTGTGCCCTTGCCATTGCATTTGGTGCATCAGTTTGAGTTCTCCACGTGATACGTGGAAATTACAAGTTGAGAAGCTTATTACTCTTGGGTGCTTGGTGCCCTTGAGCTTTTTCCTCTTGGGTGCTTGGGCGCCCTAGACGGTTGGTGGTATTTGGAGCTCAATCATTGTGGTGTAAAGCTCCGGGCAAGCGTCGGGGTCTCCAATTAGGTTGTGGAGATCGCCTCGAGCAATTTGACGGGTTCCGGTAACCGCCCCCAAGGGTTGTCAAAGTGTACGGGTTCGGTGACCGCCCCCAAGGGTTGCCATTTGTACGAGTTCGGTGGCCGCCCTCAAGGGTCCCTTAGTGGAATCACGGCATCTTGCATTGTGCGAGGGCGTCAGGAGATTACGGTGGCCCTAGTGGCTTCTTGGGGAGCATTGTGCCTCCACACCGCTCCAAACGGAGATTAGCATCCGGAAGGGTGTGAACTTCGGGATACATCGTCGTCTCCGCGTGCCTCGGTTATCTCTTACCCGAGCCCTTTACTTATGCGCTTTACTTTGTGATAGCCATATTGTTCTTTGTCATATATCTTGCTATCACATAGTTGCTTATCTTGCTTAGCATAAGTTGTTGGTGCACATAGGTGAGCCTAGTTGTCGTAGGTCTTGTGCTTGACAAATTAACCGTTAGGTTTATTCCGCATTTTTTCAAGCCTAAACCGTAATTATTTTAAAGCGCCTATTCACCCCCCCCTCTAGGCGACATCCATGATCTTTCAGCTCCAGAGGCGGGGTTGGTATGAGCGAGTGCGGGACGCAAGACATAACCAGGTTCGGGGCTCTCCGGAGAGATAACACCCCTAGTCCTGCCGAGTGTAGTTTGATGTTCGAAAGTACAAGGTTGCTCCTAGAGCTGTATCGAGGAGGAAGGATGGCTGGCCAAGGCTTAGGCTGCTCCTTCTCCCCGAGTGGATGTTGCTGTTTGGTGGCTAGTCTTCTATATGTTATTTGTCTGTTGCCCTCCCTCGCATGCGTGGGCTCCTAGGGGCTTTGATAGGCCAACCCCCCAGGGCTACAATGGTAATGTTACAAGTTGGTGGGTCCGGGTTGTCAGCGTCTGGGGACCCGGGCTGGACCCGCTGGGGGCCTGTAGTTCGCCGGGTTCCCCTAGGTGCGGGCCTCACGTGCCTAGGGGGACTGTGCGTCATCTTGTCGATCGTCAGGGTGTGGCCGAGTCGAGTCGTGTAGAGTGGCGTTCCGTTAGGTCGCTGCTTGCTGTCGTCAGCGGTGATGGCGGAGGCACTTTAGCCACGCCGGCCCTAGTCAGCGGGTAGGTGAGGGGCACTATTGCCACGCTCCGGCTGACCAGAGGCATGGGCGGGGCACTGTTTCCTTGGTCATTAGTGGCTGAAGACTCGTCCCATCGTATTGCCTGGATGGGATGGGAGCTGAACAGTGGCTGGATTGCGGAGCACGCCACAGATGGAGCTGGCTTGTTGAGGAAGCCTTGGTTGTGCCGGGTTCGGCTGTCTTGTACTAGTTGTTGAGGCCGAGTCGACGTGTCTTGCCGGGTCGGAGAGTTTGGCCGGGTCGAGCGACCCGGCCAAGCGCGTGCCAGCTTGAGGGGCGATGCTGGCCCCGTTGTTTTTGAAAAGGATCCGGGTTCCATTGCCTGCCCGGGGTTTATCCCCCCGACAATCATATTTCCAACACTTACTGCGTCCGGAAAGTTTTCGGTCAAATCTTTGTACCATAAGCTCTGCCAAGGGCCTACCTTGCCAATGGAAAAAGGGCTCAGGAAGTCGCGTCTCCCACTGAAAATCAAGGTGTTCTTTTGGCAATTGTTCAGGAATAGATTTCCTACCTCTGATAATGTGGCCAAAAGACAGGGGCTGACGTCAGGCATGTGTGCGCTCTGTAACGTGGTCGAGGACACGAACCACGTTTTCTTTCGATACCCGTTGGCGAGGTTTGCCTAGAGAGCTGTCCGGACCGCGGCGGGCGTTGCGTGAGACCCGCGGTCGTCCAGCGATATCGCGCATATCCCGGACTCGGTCCAAGGGAGCAACAAACATGTGTTGTGGTCTTGTGTGGGGGCCCTGTTCTGGGCGTTGTGGCTTACCAGGAACAAAATTGCTATTGAAGGGATCTTCCCGACGCACCCGGCTAACATTATCTTTAAATGCAACCTATTCCTGTAGCAGTGGAGTCCGTTGGCGAGGCGCAAGGATGCTGAGAAGATGCAACAAGCTCAAGACCGTCTGCGCCAGGTGTATGTGTTGGTTAGGGAGCCTGCTGCTACTCCTTGATATGGAGTGGCCCTTTTGGTTGAGCGAGAGCCTGCGTGCTCAGATCTTGGCCCTTGTGCCATGTAACTCTCTCGCCCTTTTGGCCGTTAGAACCTAAAACTTCCTGCGTCAGTTTGGCCTGAGCCCTGTGCTCTTCGTTTCGGTTTGTATGGTTGACTTGGTTGGTCACGCTGCCTGTTGTGGGCTTTATTAATTTAGTGTCGGACGCCCCTAGCATCTTTGTTTAAAAAAATGGAAGTATGTGGCGTCGGAACAACCCAACAAGGTGTGAAGTAAATGGGCTAAGAAGATGTACATGACTATGTTAATCTAGTGCAGTCCTTTGTAGACAACCTTGAGGTACAAATTATTAGGAACGGCTGCAGTTGATGGCATGTTCAATTATCTAGGTCACGTGCCTTGACTTTCTACATCCTCGAGGCTCGACCAACCAACAGCTGAAGTCTACGCCCTCGAGGCCAGCTGTTTCTCTTTCACGTGGACCATTTCGCCATTTCGCACTGCCGTAAGAAATCCATTCTACTTTTTTTTATTACTCACTCTGGACCTTTTTAATCTGCATATAAGTTTTGTCCAAAGTTAAATTATCTTTACTTGACCAAACTTATAGAAAAAAGTATCAACATTCACAGTGCCAAATCAATATTGATAGGTTATGAAAGGATGTTTCATAGTAGTATATATGTTTGGTATTATAGAATATAATATTTTCTAATCTAATACTTCCTCCGTTCGAAATTACTTGTCTCGGAAGTAATTCCGAACGGAGGGAGTATAAATTTGATAAAAGTTTGCATTGTTTGACTTGACACAAATCCAATACGCGGAGTAAAAAGGACAGGAGGGAGTACAGTGCACACCGGAGCTCAGTTCAAACAGGGTGTGACGTGCAGATGGGGCGAGACAGCCACCCACCGGTGTGCCGGTGCACTATACGCTCGACGTGCCTCGCTCACTCCTACTCCTACGACGGGCTGCTTGGGCTAGTCAAGTAGTAGCAGTGTGAACAGCGTAGCGTGTCTTGCTGGTTTTAGGGGTTGGTGCATCGTGTGCCGGACGAGTAATGCTAGACGTACAGGTTTCTACGGGGGGTTTACAGGCAGCTTAACGATGATTGGCGGAGGATTGATTAAGGGACGCGGGCCCACTGATGAAGATCAAGGGGGGCAATTAAAAGAGGGCACAAGCCCCAGCACGTACAAACCTGTAAATAAAGTCCGTACGTTTAGTATTATTGTGTGCCGGACGGTCGTGGGGCAAGGGAGATGTGTGCTTTGGTTTTCTTTCATGCTCTCGTGCGGCCGTGTGTGGGGTCAAGGATGGTGACACTGTCTCCTGGTACATGCATGAATGTGGTATATATGTGGAATTAACGGGGTTCATGGGTCCAATTTGCACCGGTGGTGGTACGACACAACATGTTTTCGTTTCGAGAAAATAAATGTTTTCATCGTCATCGTCACGAAACCGTGTCTGTATGGTGCATCATCGAAACGGCTTGGAAACCCATGTTACCATGCCGAGAGGTGACACACGGCAAGGCGTTTCGAGACAAACACGAGGGAGGTAACCCATGTGTTTGAGGGAAAGGGTTGCGCCAATTAGGAGAGCTGCCCTGCCTAGACTAAAAAAAGGATAGCTCCCCTCCTGCCAGATGTGGGAAGGCTGATCTTAATGGGCCGCTACAAGCGGTGAGTTTCGGAAGGCCCGAGACCTAAACTGCAGCCGCTGGACTAGCCCAGTACAAGCATGGGGTGACCTCCTCGGATGTCGCTAGGAAGTCGTTGCAAGTTAGACCTGGCCATGGACAGCCTGGCCCGGACGGCCCAACCCGATCCGGCCGGAAAATCCCGGGCCAGGCTGAGCTCGAGTGTGCCATTGGGCCGGGCTTGGTCCTGGAAACTGTGCCCAACGGGCAGGTCGGACTGGGCTCGGGCCTGCACAAAACTCATTTTTAGGTGTGCTTGGCCCGGGCCGATCGGGCCGTGTCGGGCTTTCTCGCGCTCGGGCCGGGCTCAGGCCCGAGTTTTATAGGCCTGATGGCCGGGCCGGGCCGGGCTCGGGCCTGGGTTTTTAGCACTGGGTTTTTTTGGCCCGGCCCAGCCCAAGATATGCACAAGTATATTGCAAGTCTTCGCGCTGATGATATCAGAGGCGTAGCGGTTCCACCTGATCATCAATAAATTCAAGAGTGATTGGCTAAAATCAAGCCACCTTACAGAGGACCAGGTAAAGCTGATTTTTGTGTGGAGATTTCTCTCTAGTGGCGGAGCTTGGTGTACTCCAGGGGGCTGTGCCCCCCCCCACCCCCCCGGCCTGTTTAAAAGGGAAAAAAATACAAGGCTTAGTTGGGAAAAAAATTAGTATTTTTGCCCTCTAAAAGTTTCACATTTTTGTCCTCCCCCTCCCCCCTCCCCCACCAGGAATTCTAGTGTAGCTCCGCCACTGGTTCTCTCCATCCTGTGGTGCCGTGGAGACAACCCCAAAGAGCGCTTAATATCCGGAACAGAGTCGACGTCGCGAGAGCCCTGGACATGGTGAAGAATGAGGGTCGATGCGCCAAACTGAGGAAGGAAAAGCCTCGGGCATGAGTTCTATATTGTGTAATACGACCCGTATTTGCACTATCTGTGTGGTTAATTAAATAAAATAAATTACTCATATACTCTCGCTTCCTATTTGGTGAATTTTGTCAATGTATTTCACATAACTAGAGATGCCCTCGTCGGGAAAAAAATGTTTCATCATTCCATTGCTTTCGATATTGCTGCACGGACGATAGTTGTTGGCCGAACTGTGGACGATTGGAAGATTCAACGATGCTGTTCACTTTTGCTCCATGCATCGACGGTCTGATGCGCTTCATCGTCTGCAGATCATGCAGAACTCGTCGGCTGTGTAGCAGCGTTCCATTGCTTTTGCGTTTGTGCTGCTGCTTTGCCTTCCTTTGAGAATTCAATGTTAATCGCTTCTCATATGAAAGAAATCTGGATATGAGGTCCAAGTCCAGTTCCAATCGAGAAATAAGGGATCAAGTCGTTCCCGAGCGCTCTCAGCGATCAGTTGATTCTGACCGTTGGATTCGTTCTCCTGATGCGATTTTGGGCGTTGGATCGAGATCTGGAGGAACCTGGGCTGCTGGATCTGGAGATGGCACTATTGCAATGAATAGTTACTCGTTTCGCTAGCGCTTGCTCACTCCATGGCTCCTGGCTGGGTCTCGCTGACCTGTGGGGTCCCGGCTGGGGGGTGGGGGGGCGTCCGTCAGCGACTGGCTCGCTTTGTCGGTGGACGGTGGTTGGTGCGGCCCGACTATGTGGTGGGGAGTCGACTGGCTCGCTTCTCATTCGCCCCCTCGTTCCCCTCTCTGTCTCTCGTCTCCTTTCGCCGCCGCCGTCGCCGACGCTCGCCCTCCTCGATTCGACGCCGTTCTTCGGGTGGTTCCTCTACCTCTCGCGGATCTCTTGTGCTCTGCTCGTTTCTTACTCTCTTTCTTGTTTCTCTGCTTGATTTGCAGTTCAGACGGTGCCGTGCCGTTGGGGTTGCCTTGCCGGTCGACCGGGGATGGAGCTTATCGTTTGAGCCTCTGCCCTCCCCGTCGAGGTCGCTCCTCACCATCGCAGGCACGGTCTGGTCGGGGCCACGACGACGAGAGGAGCAGCAGAGGATAACTTTTCCCCACGGATCCTTCTCGTCTTCCACGTGATTCGAGTCTCCTCTCTCCATCAGGTACGAACTCGATCCGCCTCCCCGCAGGATGATTCTCCGTTGATTTCTTTTCCTGTCGCGTCGATCCGGGCGGATCTGGGACGGAATCAGCCGCACCTGATGCTGGGTCGTTTCATCGATTTGATCCTGTTCGCCCCCGCTCTGTTTGCTTGATGATCCATTCGATTGGGGATAAGCAAAGGGGTTCGGGGATTGATGATTTGTTGGGAAGTTAGCCTCTGCCTACACTGCTTGATGTAACTATTCATCCATCCACAGCGAGAGATGTGTTGCTACTGCTGCTGTAGGTTGACATTTGTGCGCTCTTGTTGCTGTAGATTTGATGCACCGCCACCTCCTCTGCTCTCTTCTCCTCCCTCCAGGGTTGGTTTGGGTGCAGGGGTGGTTATTCTTGGGTGTTAGCCGTTTTAATCCCGCTGGATGATTAGCTGTACTTGTTCTTCAGTTTCGTCAGAGAGAAACAGGAACATGCAGCTTGAGCTTGTTCAAGTGGATGGAGTTGTTTCCTGTTCCTGCATCCGCATTCGTGGGATGGCACGCAATAGCAGCAGCGAGTGCGGCGACTTAGTGGATGCGTGAGTAGCTGTGGGATGGCGCAGCTGTTAGCTTGATCGTGTCCGGCTGAATCGTTATTTCAGTTAGCTTGTAACACTGGCAGACTATAAATAAGATGAGGGGAAACTCTGCTTTTCTTGTTCCGGAGAGAGACGCACATGGATGGTACAGCCGTTGTGTTCTTTATTTGTACCACCTGCAACAAATTCATCGACCGAGCTAGCTTCCAACTCGTTTTTGCCATGGTTGTTGGTTGGTCCTACCTAGGAAAAATCTCAATCCATTGTCTTGGTTCAGTTTACATAGGGCTCTCCATGCCCAAGATGAGAAAATCTTGCTGTCAATTTGTTTGATGCCACAATTGGCGTTATTTTCTTACCATTATATTATATTTGCCACTGAATGTTCAACCTTTAATCTTTGCTTTTGCAAAGCCAGGCTTTATGTACTGTTTGCTTGTGTTTGCTTTCTGTGCTGCAAAAGTAGCTCATTCATTCATCGCCGATTTGGCACGTGCGACCAATGTGCACATGCTGCATTTAGATTCCAGCCTAACTACTAGCTTTCAGTTAAAGCTTTTTAGACCAAGCCATCTCGGTTTCTTGTGTTTTCGCCTAACTAGCTTTTTATTCTTCTTCTTCAGGTTTTGAAGGCGGTTTTGTGTAGAACAGCCACGGAGCAGAAACAACGAACATGCTGCTTCAGCAACAGCGTAATGATCCTGATGATACTCTTATCATTTTGTTAACGTAATGTGTGTTCTGTCAATGCTCGCTCCGGATGCTAGCTAGACCTACTGGGTAGCATAGCTAATTCTTTGCCTATCTTCACAACATTCAAGAGCTCTTTAGTCCTGCCAAAGCAAGGTTTCGATGATTCCCTCACACAAAATATTCATATTTGGTCGTGCCTGCATGATGCGTGTGTGCATGATGGATGGTCATGCACTACTGTACTAGCTAGATAATAAGCTTGTTTTGCTACTGAATGATTGAACGGTGTCTCAGTTTGTACCTCAGTTAGCTCACCGCCTAAAATTGCGACGGGATAGGCACTGTTTGGTTCGTGCTCCCATTCTTGGTGGGCTAAACATATTTGTTTGTTTGATTTGGAGCAGCAGGCGCTTTCCATCGACAACCGGGACTCCACGCCTAAGCTGTTGATTACCTCATTTTATTCATCTTCTCCGTATATTCATTCGATTGCCTGCTACATTCTTCTTCATTGCACGGGCATGCATCTTGGCTCATGACCAACCGAAATTAGTAGTTCACCTGCTTGCTAAATTTATTTTTATGCCTTCTGTTTTGTCGAATTTTACTGAGTAAGCAACTGGGAGTTGCATCCAACCTTTGTCGGTTCAGCTTCTCTTTTATGTTCTGTAGATAGATGTTGGTTCAATGCTGTTAATTTTGAGCTTCTCTCTTTTATGTTCTATAGATAGGTGTTAGTTGTTCGCATGTTGTACAATAGCCAGCTCAACTATACATGTCTCCTTTTTTTGAGCCAATTAATGTGATGTATGAGTCAAATCATATTACTAATTATTATTGTCCGGGTTGAAGAGAAGAATCTATGTCAGGGAGAGACTTGCTTTGCAAAACATGTGTTTTCGTTGAAGACTTGCTTGCTGTGTGCCATGGCTATGTGTGATGCTGATCATTGAATTATGTACTGCTGATCATTGGATTATGGTGCCATGCTTAGGCATATTAAGTGTTTGTATTAGGATTTTTAAATATTCTCAGGTCATGCTTGTTCTAAGTTTGCTTAGTCATGTAAATGATGGTCTTCCATTGGCGGAGTGCTTAGATGGTGGTTATGTGAAGGATGTTGTCTTCTACAAGCAGCAAGAAAAATTGTTGTTCAAAAACATATCTAAAGGCCAACATGAATCATCAAGACTGTCAACTGAGTCTGGACCATACATCAATTGCAACGGGTTTTAGGAATGCATCACTATATTGATTTTGGTTTATACATGAACTGCAGAGAGTTTTATAAATGTATCATTATATTGTTTTGGGTTTATATATGAATTGCAAAATGTTTTAGGCATGTGAAAATCAGAGCTCAGGCGGCAGGCGATTTTTTTTCTTGCTTCTAATGCCAGGATGATGTTCTGTATACTAAAAAGGACTCGTGCACACTTGCTTTGCTCCTTAGTGTTTATGATCAGTTGACAAACATTATAATAGGATATACACATTGCTTCAAAACTGAGTATGTTCCTTGGTGATGGTGTATTTATTATGAAAATAAATAGGACTGCTTACCCATGGTGATGTGGTATTGCTACTCGATTACTTACCCTGTTTCTGTGACAAAGGCCCGTGATAGATATGGTTAGACACATATTGAGCGTCCAATTTCATAAATATTGAGCATACAGTTTCAACTTAAACTTAAACATGAGATTGTCTTGCTGTCGAGTTGTGTTCAGTTCTTTCCATGTAGAACTTACTAGAAATTCTTGCATACATCCTAAACAAATAAAGAGCCGCATGCATTTAAATTAAGCAGTTCCAAAGAAAGAATTATTTCAAGTTATTTTGTTTGGAGATGAGTTGCCTTTTCTACACCTTTGTGTTAAGGATGGAGCCTCCACAGTGCCTATGAGCCATGCTTTTTCCCACCCAGTAAAATGGTCTATTTTCAAGTGGCATCATACGGTGAAGGAGGGGATCTGGATCAAGAGCCGTAATGGTGCTTGTGATGGCATGTCTAGCACTTGCTCGACCCTGGAGTCTGACTTCTTCTTGCAAGTAAGCTCCTTTCTCTCTTCTATGCCCCCCACCTCGCTTGTGAGGATCTCTGGTTGGATTTGGGTAACTAGAACCCAAGAGATGTAATCCTATTTGGATATGAACTGTGTATACTAGCTTTATTTAGTTTATAGGAGTAGATTTTATAGATGAACTGTGTGTGCTAGCTTGATAGTGATACATGCCATATCTCTGGATTGACTCCATGGGGTATCCATTAACGTCTGAGGTTTCACAAGGAAATGAGTTTCTTGCATTCTCATGTTGAAAAGAATTAAAGAAACATAGCAGAATATGGTGCCAAAGTTTTTAGTTCTTATTGGGTTCGTCCATCTATCAAGGTTTGATGAAAATATCAACTTGCTTTGTAGGATTTGTATCATGTATCTTTGTTTCTACAAGAAATCTAATTGGAATTGGTCTATTGTCTTGCACATGTACTTTCTTTTACCGTTTAAACATTTCAACCACTTACTTATGTTGTCTCTAAACCATTTCCGATGACTCAGGTTGACCATACTATTGTGAGCATCTCAGCCAGGATCATTCTTTATATCATGTTGGATCATCTTGGAATTTGTAGAGCCATTTACCGTCGAAGGATGTACTCACAGAACAAATCAGTGTGACTATGCTTTTCTACACTTCTGTCCAAAGTAATGGGATATGTATTCTGTACTGTACAGCTACCCTCTAATGCACTACTCAGCCTTCAATCTCTGTATGTACAAATGACTTGATCTAATTATTATGAATGACATATGGAGTGTGCTGCTTTCTATATAAATGGTTTGCTCTAATTCTGATTTATCATACCGCATTGCTTTTGATCTATTCCTTTTTGCCAAACTTGATGCGTCAAGCTTTGAGCTACTATACTGACAGCGAAGGTAAAATTCCACAATGTACAAGTTCATATCACCTACTAATCCACATGTACTATACTGCAGCATGCTCATATCACCTACTAATCCACAAGTACAAGTTCTATGTCAAAGATAATCGTTCTCTCTGCTAAAAGCATGGGCTCTGCATTATGTTTCTACTTTCATTCCTTCCTATCCTATATTAGTGCTTTTGGTACCGAACTTAATGATGAGTGGTTATCTTTTGTGGTCTTGTGAACATGCTGAACTCAATGTTGCCTTATAATTTTATGTCGATATTGAACTCCATTATGTTTTATCACAAACGAATGTTTCTTCTTCACTTTAGTTTGTTATCATGTTTCATATGCTAAACGCAGATTTCTACTAACTTAGCACTACTTGCTTTACCAAAAATGTTGGGACCGGCACCCTCGCGCCAGGGCGCGATCCCGATCTAGTATTGTAAGATAGACGAGTGCTAGCTGTTTAGTTTAATCGTTGATCCAAAGTGATCTCTCTCTTGTTCTTACGTGAGCATGGGATTCCCTACCCGAGGATGAGCTATATTTTTTTAGACACCTCTTTGTTCTATTCTTTACGGGAATACTTTTTCGTCCAAAAATACTTGTCGGAGAAATGAATGTATCCAGATATATTTTAGTTTTAAATACATCCATTTTTATCAATTTCTATGACAAGTAATTTCGGACGGAGGGAGTAATAGGTTAGAATAACACATATTGTCACTAACTATTAATTAGCCCTACTAACTATCAGGGAAATCTTGGATATGCTCAGCCTTCGGTTAATTAGGTAGAAATATGAGGACCTCATGGCTTTTCCTTTACATTTTTTAAAACAGAGGTGCAAGGTTTGCCTCACCTCATTAATTAAGAAGAGGGAACAATAATAATCTTTCGAGATTCAGACCAGCAAAGGTCGATACAATGGGGTACTCTCCGGGAATGAAGGATCCCATATGCTTAGGCCCGAAGATGACCCAGTTCCAAGCTTCTCATTTGATCTTGGTCATCACAATCGATGGTACAGTCGTCTCATTGCGGAAAACCCGTGTGTTCCTTGCCTGGGCACCCGACAGTCAAATCTTCGCATTCCACGAGTCCTTGACCAAGGGAACTAGTTCCAGTTGCTCGGGTCCATGCGATGGATACCAATCCACCCCTTTAGCCATATTCCAGATACACCGTGAGTAGCAACACTTAATTAGCAAGCACTGAACTAGTGGTCTACGCAAAAATCTGATTGAACATGAGCAAAAAAATATACCGACTCTTGTTCGGTCATTCCGTCGAACATGTCGAGGGCAGCTCGGTCACTACCAGTGCCCATGCTCATTGATAACCCACAAGTATAAGGGATCACAACAGTATTCGAGGGTAGAGTATTCATTTTATTGATTCGACACAAGGGGAGCCAAAGAATATTCTCAAGTATTAGCAGCTGAGTTGTCAATTCAACCACACCTGAAAAACTTAATATCTGTAGCAAAGTATTTAGTAGCAAAGTAGTACGAAAGTAATGTAAAAGTGGCAAAAGTAACAATAGCAGTTTTGTAGCAATCGTAACAGTGGCAACGGAGAAGTAACTAAGCAAAGATCAATATGTGAAAAGCTTGTTGCTCGTAGGCAATGAATCAATGATGGATAATTACGTCGGATGCAATTCATCATGCAACAGTTATAACATAGTGACACAGAACTAGCTCCAGTTCATCAATATAATATAGGCATGTATTCTGAATATAGTCATACGTGCTTATGGAAAAGAACTTGCATGTCATCTTTTGTCCTACCATCCCGTGGCAGCGGAGTCCTATTGGAAACTAAGGGATATTAAGGTCTCCTTTTAATAGATTACCGGAATACACAAACTCCTCAAAGTACAGTCATCACTGGTAAGTGTCCTGACTATTGTCACTCTATGGTTTGTCGGATCATAACACATAGTAGGTGACTATTGACTTGCAAGATAGGATCAAAAACTCACATATATTCATGAAAACATAATAGGTTCAGATATGAAATCATGGCACTCGGGCCCTAGTGACAAGCATTAAGCATGGCAATATCATAGCAACATCAATCTTAGAACATAATGGATACTAGGGATCAAACCCTAACAAAACTAACTCGATTACATGGTAAATCTCATCCAACCCATCACCGTCCAGCAAGCCTATGATGGGATTACTCACGCATGGCGGTGAGCATCATGAAATTGGTGATGGAGGATGGTTGATGATGACGATGGTGACGGATTCCCCTCTTCGGAGCCCGGAACGGACTCCAGATCAGCCCTCCCGAGGAAGATTAGGGATTAGCGGCGGCTCCGTATCATAAAACGCGATGAATCCTTCTCTCTGATTTTTTTCTCCCCGAACGTGAATATATGCAGTTGGAGTTGAGGTCGGTGGAGGTCCAGTGGTCCCACGAGGCAGGGGGCGTGCCCTAGGGGATGGGCACGCCCTGCACCCTCGTGGACAGGGTGTGGTCCCCCTTACGTTGATTCTTTTGCCAATATTTTTTATTAATTCGAAAAAGTGACTTCATGGATTTTCAGGTCATTCTGAGAACTTTTATTTCTGCACAAAAATAACACCATGGCAGTTCTGTTGAAAACAGCGTCAGACCGGGTTAGTTCCATTCAAATCATGGAAGTTAGAGTCCAAAACAAGGGCAAAAGTGTTTGGAAAAGTAGATACGTTGGAGACGTATCAACTCCCCCAAGCTTAAACCTTTGCTTGTCCTCAAGCAATTCAGTTGACAAACTGAAAGCGATAAAGAAAAACTTTTACAAACTCTGTTTGATTTTGTTGTTGCAAATATGTGAAGCCAACATTCAAGTTTTCAGCAAAGATTATGAACTAACCATATTCACAATAACACTTAAGTCTTACATTTACTCATATCAATGGCAAAATCAACTAGCGAGCAATAATGATAATTCTCGGATGATAACACTTTCTCAAACCAATCATAATATGATATAACAAGATGATATATCTCTATCCCTTTCTGAGAACGCAAAACATAAATGCAGATCACCCCTGAAGATCAAGGACTGAGTAAACATTGTAATTCATGGCAAAAGAGATCCAGTCACAGTCATACTCAATGTAAATTAATAGCAATGCATGCAAATGACAGTGGTGCTCTCCAACTGGTGCTTTTAAATAAGAGGATGGTGACTCAACATAAAAGTAAATAGATAGGTGCTACGTCTTGATCTTGCATTGGTTTTCCTTGAAGAGGAAAGGGTGATGCAGCAATAGTAGCATAAGTATTTCCCTCAGTTTTTGAGAACCAAGGTATCAATCCAGTAGGAGGCTCCTCAAAAGTGCCACGCACCTACACAAACAAACAAAGAACTCGCAACCAACGTAATAAATGGGTTGTCAATCCCTTCACGCCCACTTGCGAAAGTGAGATCTAATAGAGATAATATGATAAGATAAATACATTTTTGGTATTTTATAATATAGATAGGAAAAGTAAAGATGCAAATAAAAGTAGATTGAAAGCTTATATGATAAGAGATAAACCCGGGGGGCCATAAGTTTCATTAGTGGCTTCTCTCAAGATAGCATAAGTATTACAGTGGGTGAACAAATTACTGTCGGGCAATTGATAGAAAAGCGAATAATTATGAGATTATCTAGGCATGATCATGTATATAGGCATCACGTCCGTGACAAGTAGACCGACTCCTGCCTGCATCTACTACTATTACTCCACACATCGACCGCTATCCAGCATGCATCTAGAGTATTAAGTTCATAAAGAACAGAGTAACACATTAAGAAAGATGACATGATGTAGAGGGATACACTCATGCAATATGATATAAACCCCATCTTAATCACAATACGTGCCTTGCTGCCCCTGCTGTCACTGGGAAAGGACACCGCAAGATTGAACCAAAGCTAAGCACTTCTCCCATTGCAAGAAAGATCAATTTAGTAGGCCAAACCAAACTGATAATTTGAAGAGACTTGCAAAGACAACTTAATCACACATAAAAGAATTTAGAGGAGATTCAAATATTTCTCATAGATAAACTTGATCATAAATCCACAATTCATCAGATCTCGACAAACACACTGAAAAAAGAGTTACATCGAACAGATCTCCAAGAAGATCAAGGAGAACATGGTATTGAGATTAAAAGAGAGAGAAGAAGCCATCTAGCTAATAACTATGGACCCGAAGGTGTGTGGTAAACTACTCACAACTCACCGGAGAGGCCTTGGAGATGATGTAGAGGCCCTCCATGGTCGATTCCCCGTCAGGCGGAGCGCCGGTGAAGGCTCCAAGATGGGATCTCGCGGATACAAAAGGTTACGGCGATGGAAATACTTTTCCGTGGGCTCCTTTGATGTTCTCGGGGTACATGGGTATATATAGAAGGAAGAAGTAGGTCGGTGGACGCCCGAGGGGCCCACGAGATAGGGGGCGTGCCCAGTAGGGGGGGGGCACCCTCCACCCTCGTGGCTTCCTCAATTGCTTCTTGACTTGCACTCCAAGTCCTCTGGATCACGTTCGTTCCAAAAATCACGCTCCCGAAGGTTTCATTCCGTTTGGACTCCGTTTGATATTCCTTTTCTTTGAAACACTCAAATAGGCCAAAAAAACCCAGCAATACGGGCTAGGCCTTCGGTTTGTAGGCTAGTCCCAGAAATAATATAAATGTGTAAAGTAAAGCCCATAAACATCCAAAACAGGTAATATAATAGCATTGGAACAATAAAAAATTATAGATACGTTGGAGACGTATCAAGCATCCCCAAGCTCAATTTCTGCTCGCCCTCGAGTAGGTAAATGATAAAAACAGAATTTTTGATGTGGAATGCTACCTAGCATAATTCTCAATGTAATTTTCTTTATTGTGGCATGAATGTTCAGATCCAAATGATTCAAAATAAAAGTTCATATTGACATAAGAAATAGTAATACTTCAAGCATACTAATCAAAGCAATCATGTCTTCTCAAAATAACATGGCTAAAGAAAGTTCATCCCTACAAAATCATATAGTTAGGCTATGCTTCATTTTCGTCACATAATGATGTTCTCAACTTCTATACCCCCGATGACAAGCCATGCAATTGTTTCGTACTTAAATAATCTCAAACTTTTTCAACCTTCACGCAATACATGAGCGTAAGCCATGGATATAGCACTATGGGTGGAATAGAATATGATGATGGGGATTGTGTGGAGAAGACAAAAAAGGAGAAAGTCTCACATTGACGAGGATAATCAATGGGTTATGGAGATGCCCATCAATTGATGTCAACATGAGGAGTAGGGATTGCCATGCAACGGATGCACCAGAGCTATAAATGTATGAAAGCTCAACAAAAGAAACTAGTGGGTGCGCATCCAACTTGCTTGCTCACTAAGACCTAGGGCATTTTGAGGAAGCCCATCGTAGGAATATACAAGCCAAGTTCTATAATGAAAAATTCCCACTAGTATATGAAAATGACAACATATGAGGCTCTCTATATGAAGAACATGGTGCTGCTTTGAAGCACAAGTGTGGAAAAAGATAGTAACATTGCCCCCTTTTTATTTTATTTTATTTTTTTCTTTGGCTTTTTTTTTCTTTTTGGCCTTTCTTTTTTTTTATTTGGGGACAATGCTCTAATAATGATTATTATCACATTTCTATTTATTTACAACTCATGAATTACAACTCAAAACTAGAACAAGATATGACTCTATATGAATGCCTCCGGCAGTGTACCGGGATGGGCAATGAATCAAGAGTGACATGTATGAAAATTATGCATGGTGGCTTTGCCACAAATACGATGTCAACTACATGATCATGCAAGGCAATATGGCAATGATAATGCGTGTCATAAAAATAAACGGAACGGTGGAAAGTTGCATGGCAATATATCTCGGAATGGCTATGGAAATGCCATAATAGGTAGGTATGGTGGCTGTTTTGAGGAAGATATAAGGAGGTTTATGTGTGATAGAGCGTATCGTATGACGGGGTTTGGATGCACCGGCAAAGTTTGCACCAACTCTCAAGGTGAGGAAAGGGCAATGCACGGTACCGAAGAGGCTAGCAATAATGGAAGGGTGAGAGTGCGTATAATCCATGGACTCACCATTAGTCAAAAGAACTCATGTACTTATTGCAAAAATCTACAAGTCATCAAAAACCAAGCACTACACTCATGCTCCTAGGGGGATAGATTGATAGGAAAAGACCATCGCTCGTCCCCGACCGCCACTCATAAGGATGCATAATCTAAGAACACCTCATGTTTCAAATTTGTTACACAACTTTAACCATACGTGCATGCTACGGGACTTGCTAACTTCAACACAAGCATTCTTTAAATTCATAATCACCCAACTAGCATGACTCTAATATCACTACCTCCATATCTCAAAACAATTATCAAGTATCAAATTGATCATAGCATCCAATTCACTTCCTATGATAGTTTTTATTATACCCAACTTGGATGCCCACCATTCTAGGACCAATTTTATAACCATAGAAAATACCATGCTATTCTAAAAGACTCTCAAAATAATATAAGTGAAGCATGAGAGACTAACAATTTCTTCAGAATTAAGCCAACGCCATGCTATAAAAGATATAAGTGAAGCACTAGAGCAAAAACTATCTAGCTCAAAAGATATAAGTGAAGCACATAGAGTATTCTAATAAATTCTAATCAAGTGGGCTTCTCCCAAAAGGTGTGTACAGCAAGGATGATTGTGGAAAACTAAAAAGCAAATACTAATATCATACAAGACGCTCCAAGCAAAACACATATCATGTGGCGAACAAAAATATAGCTCCAAGAAAGTTATCGATTAACGAAGACGAAAGAGGGGATGCCTTCCAGGGCATCCCCAAGCTTAGGCTTTTGGCTATTCTTGAATATCTTGGAGTGCCATGAACATCCCCAATCTTAGGCTCTTGCCACTCCTTATTCCATAGTCCATCAAATCTTTACCCAAAACTTGAAAACTTCACAACACAAAACTCAACAGGAAATCTCATAAGCCCCGTTAGTGAAAGAAAGAAAAACCACCACATAAGGTACTGTAATGAACTCATTCTTTATTTATATTGGTGTTAAACCTACTATATTTAAAGTTCTCTATGGTTCATACCACTTAATATTAGCCATAGATGCATCAAAACAAGCAAACAACACACGAAAAACAGAATTTGTCAAAAACAGAACAGTCTGTAGCAATCTGTAACTCTCGAATACTTCTGGAACTTTAAGAATCCTACCAAAATAGGAAGTCCTAGGAAATTTATCTATTGATCTACAGCAAAAATGCACGTTTTGTGAATTACTAAAATTATTTTCGTGCGTGCAATGTTTCTGTTTTTCAGCAGAATCAAATTAACTAACACCATAGGTGATCCTATAGGTTCTACTTGGCACAAACACTACTTAAAACATAAAAACACATCTAAACAGAAGGTAGATGCAAAATTTATTACTAAACAGAAACAAAAACAAAAAACACAAATACAATTGGGTTGCCTCCCAACTAGCGCTATCGTTTAACGCCCCTAGCTAGGCATAAAAGCGAGGATAGATCTAAGTAGTGCCATCTTTGACACTCCATTCATAAGTAGCTCGCATGATAGATTCATAAGGTAATTTGACTTTCTTTCTTGGAAAGTGCTCCATGCCTTTCCTTAATGGAAATTGGAATCTAATATTCCCTTCCTTCATATCAATAATCGCACCAATCGTTCTAAGGAAAGGTCTACCAAGAATAATAGGGCAAGAAAGATTGCAATCTATATCAAGAACAATGAAATCTACGGGCACCAAATTTCTATTTGCAACAATGAGAACATCATTGATCCTCCCCATTGGCTTTTTAATGGTGGAATCCGCAAGGTGCAAATTTAAAGAGCAATCATCAAGATCAGGCAAACCAAGAATATCACATAAAGTTTTCAGAATTGTGGAAACACTAGCACCCAAATCACATAAAGCATAACACTCATGATCTTTAATTTTAATATTTATAGTAGGTTCCCACTCATCATTAATTTTTCTAGGTTCTAGAAACTTCCAAATTAAGTTTATCATCATAAGATTGCATCAAGGCATCAACAATATGTTTGGTAAAAGCTTTATTTTGACTATAAGCATGAGGAGAATTCGCAACGGATTGTAACAAGGAAATACAACTTCCTAAAGAACAATTATAATAATTAAATTCCTTGAAATCCAAGATAGTGGGTTCAATGCTATTTAAAGTCTTGACCTCTCCAATCCCACTTTTACCAAATTTAGCATCAAGATCTAAAAACTCCGAATCATTGGGACGCCTTTTAACTAAAGTTGACTCATCTCCAGTCCCATAATTATTAAGATTCATATTGAAAAACAAAGATCTAATAGGGGACACATCAATAACTTTAAGATCTTCATCATTATTTTCATGGAAACTAGAAGAACACGCTTTTATAAAGCAATCTTTCTTAGCATGCAATCTAGCAGTTCTTTCCTTGCACTCATCAATGGAAATTCTCATAGCTTTGAGAGACTCATTGATATCATGCTTAGGAGGAGTAGATCTAAGTTTCAAAGAATCAACATCAAGCGAGAGTCTATCAACGTCCTAGCCAAATCATCAACTTTGAGCAATTTTTCTTCAAGCAAGGCATTAAAATTCTTTTGAGAGATCATAAATTCTTTCACACTATTCTCAAAATCAGAGGGCATCTTATTAAAATTACCATAATAATTATTGTAGGAATTTCCATAATTATTAGAGGAAATACTAGGGAACGGTCTAGGATTAAAGTTTCCTCTATAAGCATTGTTTCCAAAACTATTCCTACCAACAAAATTCACATCCATAGATTCATTATTATTCTCAATCAAAGTAGACAAAGGCATATCATTGGGATCAATAGGAGTACTCTTAGTAGCAAACAATTTCAAAAGTTCATCTATCTTTCCACTCAAAACATTAATTTCTTCTATGGCATGCACTCTTTTACTAGTAGATCTTTCGGTGTGCCATTGATAATAATTAGCCATAATATTATCAAGGAGTTTTGTAGCTTATCCTAAGGTGATTTCCATAAACGTGCCTCCCATGGCCGAATCTAAAAGATTTCTAGAAGCAAAGTTCAATCCGGCATAAATTTTTTGTATGATCATCCATAAATTCAAACCATGAGTAGGGCAATTGCGAATCATCAATTTCATTCTTTCCCAAGATTGGGCAACATGCTCATGATCAAGTTGTTTAAAATTCATAATATCGTTCCTAAGAGTGATGATCTTAGCGGGAGGAAACTACTTAGAGATAAAAGCATCTTTGCACTTGTTCCATGAATCAATACTATTCTTAGGCAAAGACGAAAACCAAACTTTAGCATGATCTCTAAGTGAAAACGAAAATAACTTCAATTTAACAATATCATTATCCGTATCCTTCTTCTTTTACATCTCACACAAATCAACAAAGTTGTTTAGATGGGTAGCGGCATCTTCACTAGGAAGGCCGGCAAATTGATCTTTCATAACACGATTCAACAAAGCAGTATTGATTTCACAAGACTCAACATCATTAAGAGGAGCAATCGGAGTACTGAGGAAATCATTATTATTAGTATTGGAGAAATCACACAATTTGGTATTATCTTGCGCCATCGCGACAAGTAATCCAACACACAAGCAAACAAAAGGCAAGCGGAAGAGAGAGGGGATTGGGAAAGAGAGGGTGAATAAAATGGCAAGGGTGAAGTGGGGGAGAGGAAAACGAGAGGCAAATGGCAAATAATGTAAATGCGAGGGAGATGAGTTTGTGATGGGTACTTGGTATGTATTGACTTGAGCGAAGACCTCCCCGGCAACGGCGCCAGAAATCCTTCTTGCTACGTCTTGAGCTTGCGTTGGTTTTCCTTGAAGAGGAAAGGGTGATGCAGCATAGTAGCGTAAGTATTTCCCTCAGTTTTTGAGAACCAAGGTATCAATCCAGTAGGAGGCTCCTCAAAAGTCCCACACACCTACACAATCAAACAAAGAACCCGCAACCAACGCAATAAAGGGATTGTCAATCCCTTCATGGATGAGGGAGTCCTGGATCAGAGGGTATCCGGACAGCCGGATTATATACATCGTCCGGACTATTGGAGCGTGAAGATACAAGACTCAAGACTCCGTCCCGTGTCCGGATGGGACTCTCCTTTGCGTGGAAGACAAGCTTGGCGATCCGGATATTATATTTCCTTCCTTGTAACCGACTCCGTGTAAACCCTAGCCCTCTCCGGTGTCTATATAAACCGGAGAGGTTGGTCCTTAGAAGGCCGATCACAATTACAATCATAATCATCATAGGCTAGCTTCTAGGGTTTAGCCTCTACGATCTCGTGGTAGATCTACTCTTGTACTACTCATATCGTCAATATTAATCAAGCATGAAGTAGGGTTTTAACTCCATCGAGAGGGCCCGAACCTGGGTAAACATTGTGTCCCTTGCTTCCTGTTACCATTAGCTTAAGACGCACAAATCGGGACCCCCTACCCGAGATCCGCCGGTTTTGAAACTGACATTGGTGCTTTCATTGAGAGTTCCTCTGTGTCGTTGCTGCAAAGCTTGATGGCGCCTTCAATCATCGACAACACGGTCTAGAGCGAGACTTTTCTCCCTGGACAGATCTTTGTGTTCGGCGGCTTCGCACTGCGGGCCAATTCACTTGGCCATCTGGAGCAGATCGACAGCTACGCCCCTGGCCACCAGGTCAGGTTCGGAAACCTGAACTACACAACCGATATCCGCGGAGACTTGATCTTCGACGGAATCGGGCATGTGCCAAGAGTGCCGGGCAGTCACAATGAGCACGGCCTAGACCTGCTGTCGGACAGTGCTCGGGATATTACCCCTACAGTAACCCTGGACCTAAATCTGGAGCAGACTGCCTGGCCCAAGGACGGGTGGATGGACCCCGCCCCGCAGGCCGCACACTCATCGGCGGTAGAGCCGAACACAAGGCTCACTTCTAAGGAAGCCATTGACTCCGGACCCCCGAACTCGTATCCGGTTGTAGGTTCCAGTCTGCACGCTCCCGAGCCCGCCGAGCATGGTTGGGCTCCGGTAATGGAGTTTACCACTACGGATATCTTCCAGCACTCGCCCTTTGGCGACATGCTGAACTCATTAAAGTCTCTCTCTTTGTCAGGAGACTCTTGGACGAACTATGTCCGGCTCGAGTGGGAAGCAGGCAACGAAGGAATTCACTACCCACCAACCACCCACTTCATTGCCACGGTCGATGATCTAACTGACGTGCTTGACTTCGACTCCGAAGACATCGACGGTATGGATGACAATGCAGGAGAAGTACATGAACCACCGCTCATAGGGCGGTGGACAACCACCTCCTCATCCGATATATATATGGTGGACACTCCGAAGGAAACTAATGGCGATGAGGCAACGGAGGACAACCCCTCAGGGATAAAAACAAAGCATGGGCGTCGTCGACGCCGCTCCAAGCCCCGCCACAGCAATACTGGCCCAGGAGACGAAAACAATCCAGATGGTGCCGAAGAGGAATACAACCCTGATCAGCCTGCCTTCGCGCGGGCCGAGCAGGAAGATAAGCAGGACAGCCAAGATCAATCTACGGATCACTGGGGCGCGCCCCAGCACGCGACGATGACCGTCGCGATGGATACACCATAAACAAGTCCGGCCGGGCTGAACACAGCCACCCAAAGCAATTCGAACTGCGCAGCCACATAGCCCGACACAGAGCCGCCGCACACCCCCTCTGCTTCACCGATGAAGTGATGGATCACGAATTCCCAGAAGGGTTCAAACCCATAAACATCGAATTATACGATGGCACAACAGACCCCGCAGTATGGATTGAAGATTTCCTTCTCCATATTCACATGGCCCGCGGAGACGACCTACACGCCATCAAGTATCTTCCCCTTAAGCTTAAAGGACCCGCCCGGCACTGGCTAAATAGCCTTCTCGCAAATTCCATTGGCAGTTGGGAAAACCTGGAAGACGTGTTGACCACTTCCAGGGCACATACGTGCGACCACCGGACGCTGATGATTTGAGCCACATTACTCAACAGCCCGGAGAGTCAGCCAGGAAATTCTGGACTCGGTTCCTAACCAAAAAAACAAATAGTTGACTGTCCGGACGCCAAAGCCCTGGCGGCTTTTAAGCATAATATCCGTGATGAGTGGCTTTCCCGACACCTCGGCCAGGAAAAAACCCAAGTCCATGGCAGCTCTCACAACACTAATGACCCGCTTTTGCGCGGGCGAGGACAGCTGGTTGGCTCGTAGCAGCACCACGCCACATTCTGGCACTTCAGATGTCCGTGACAATAATGACAAGCCACGGCGCAACAGACACAAGCGACGGAACAACGGCGACAACACCGAAGACACGGCAGTCAACGCCGGATTCAGCGGATCCAAATCCAGTCAGCGGAAGAAGCCGTTCAAAAGAAACAATCAGGGACCGTCCAGTCTGGACCGCATACTGGAACTCTCATGCCAAATTCATGGCACCACAGACAAGCCAGCCAACCACACGAACAGAGACTGCTGGGTGTTCAAACAGGCTGGCAAAATAAACGTCGAAAACAAGGACAAGGGGCTGCACAACGACGATGACGAGGAGCCCCGACGTCCAAACATGGGGGGACAAAAGAAATTTCCCCCCAGGTGAAAACGGTCAACATGATCTACGCCACTCACATTCCCAAGCGGGAACGGAAGCGAGCACTACGGGACGTCTATGCGATGGAGCCAGTCGCCCCCAAATTCAACCCATGCTCAGCTTGTCCGATCACCTTTGATCGTAGGGATCACCCTACTAGCATCTATCACGGCGGCTCAGCCGCATTGGTCCTAGACCCAATCATCAACGGATTCCACCTCACGCGAGTCCTTATGGACGGCGGCAGCAGCCTAAACCTGCTTTATCAGGACACAGTGCGCAAAATGGGCATCGACCCTTTAAGGATCAAGCCCACCAAAACCACCTTTAAAGGCGTAATTCCTGGAGTAGAGGCCCATTGTACGGGCTCTATAACATTGGAAGTGGTCTTCGGATCTCCGGATAACTTTCGAAGCGAAAAGTTAATCTTCGATATCGTCCCTTTCCATAGTGGTTACCACACACTGCTCGGACGAACTGCATTCGCTAGATTCAATGCGGTACCCACTATAAAAAAATACACTTCCGTGATGATATGTGTTTGTCACAGTAGGTCGCATTTTCTGTCATGCATGTACATCCATGACGATTTTATGACAGAATCAAGATAGTCATACCTGTGCTGTCATAGAAATGTTCCATGACATTACCAAAATTATCATCACGGAAGTGTCCACTTCCATGACGATAAATCGCGCGTCACAGAAGTGCTTTTGTCAAGGGTGACCGACACGTGGAATCCACCGTAACGGAACACCGTTAAGCTATCGGGTCGGGTTTTAGATCCGATAACCCATTAACAGCCCCGACCAATGGGAAATTTCCACGTAAAATTCTTATTGGCCGGACGAAACACGTGTCAGCTCGTCAGTGGGTCAGATAGGCGCCTATGATATGTCGACACGTGCCAGGCCCACCACTGGCCCATTTAGCTTACAAAGCCGGCCCATTTGACTTGGTCAAAAGTTAACGGGCTGGCCCATGAAAAGCCTGTTAACGGTCTCTTCGCAAATAGCCCATTTTACGGCCCGTTAACTCACGGCCCGTTAGGCACTAAAGGAAATCGACCCAAGAACATCTTGTGGGCCGTCGAATATAACACCATTCCATTTCACTTTCGACCCATGTATGGCCCATGACGTCTTTCGTCCCATATGAGGCCTTCGTATCTTTTGGCCCTTTACAGGCCCACGGTGACTCTAGCCCATAATGAACAGTAATTTTCTTTGTACCTGTTAACGGCCCGTGATTTACATGGGCCGTTTCCAGCCCGTGTTAGCTTTCGGCCTATTGACGGCCCATACGTTCTTGGGCTCCTTTTCGGCCCTCGGTTACTTCCGGCCCGTTACTGGCCTGTTCCCCTAATGGGCCAAATTCAGCCCATGGCAAGAGTCGGACCGTTACTGGCATGTTCCCCAAATGGGCCAAATTCGTCCCATGGCAAGAGTCGGCCCATTACTGGCCTATTACCCTAATGGGCCAAATTCGGCCCATGGCAAGAGTCGGCCCGTTTCTGGCCAGCCCGTCCTATATTCTGGCCCATTAACGACCCATTATGCCTGTGACAGAATTAAGCTTTTGCAGTCCTACGGCCTGTTAATGGCCCGTTACCGTGCTGGGCCGATACCAATTACGCCTGATTACGGCCCATGTAGACCCATTTATCCGACGGCCCGAGGCCCACCGATTATAGGCCCATTTATCGACGGCCCGAGGCCCACCGGTTACAGGCCCATTTACCGACGGCCCGAGGCCCACCAATTACAGGCCCATTTATCGACGGCCCGTAGGAGACCCATGGATCCTATGGCCCATATATGGACCATGGTAGTTGCGGCCACTAGCAAACCAGGGAAAAAGAAGACTAGGAAATAAATAAGGCCGAAACTAACGCTAGGCTATTAAGGTGATTGCATAGATTACATCCACTCTGCATCAAAGATCGCCACCAGTACAAATATAGGGAACACCCTACACTATACAAAAATGGCTTGCCGTTTTCTTCAGCCGGTGGCTGCACGTTAAGAATAAATTTTGTATCGCACCAAAACAAATTACAACTATATAACAAAATGAAGGTTGGCATAAAACTTAACAGTCTAGCAGATAAATGCACCACCAGAAGTTCAGAAGCTCGGTTCATTTGACCTGACTGTTACGTTTTCATGCTGTATTGTCCGATGGAGAACCATAACCCTCGCCTTCATTTCCCCTAGGCTCCTGAACAACATAGCAAATGTCTGATAGTCTGGTTTCAAAACCATGCATATCTTGACGACATTGATCAATGTTTCTCCTTGTTTCACAAAGGGCCTCTGTTAGGGATGGCCTTGTGTCCGGAGCGCAGATACAACATTGCTTTGAGCTTGCATATCTTGATCATGAGGCAGCTTGGACGATATTGCTTTAACAACCAACCCAGTATTACGCAGGAACGTGCTTTTGGCACTGTTAGTGGACAGGTACTTACCCACTGCAGCAAGAGCCGACATTGCGGTTATAGCTGCCTCGCCACCTTCAGAAGGTGGTGGTTCCATCATTTTTTCCATAGCTCGCTGAAAAGTTGAGGTTTTACATTAGTAGTGCCAGAACAGAAGATATTAAGGAGGTAGAAAAACCAAACAAAATAGCTTTGGTCTATATACAGAACTTATTCTGGTGAACCCATGTAAAATATTAGTTGTATTTTATTGCAAAGTACATAATAAAACCAGGTTCCAAATATATGACCATGTACCATAGCTAATGTATTGTCTATTTCTTCACATTGTATTGAGGGCTAAGGATAAAGAGACGAAGTTTATAATACGGTAAGCATAGTATGACATCATTCATATCACAAAACAACTGAGAACAGACAAACCAGCAATTGTAACGTTGTGTGGGCAAGTCCAGCACGGAACTAGATTACGGGTCAAGATCAAAGGAACATCACTCCTCTCTTTTAAACCTTGTAAGGTGCAATGATACGCTAAGACAATTGTGTATAAAATTGAAAAGAGTAATAGACATTGGCTGCAAACCATGCAGTTCAAGGCACAAGTCAGAGTAAGTAGTAGTTAAAAGGCATGAGGATTAAGGACTTACAACAGCGGCTTTGACTGGTGTAGTCATGCCCTTCTTCTTGCTGGTGTGACAGTCCTTGAAGATTTCCACATCATTTGGTTCAGGTACTTTTTGGTCCTTGCGGGCTTTCCTATGCATTTCGAACAAGTCAATATAGATCTGATAATATGGTACAGCGAAAAGTGTAAAACAACAGCTAATTACAAGAGCCTCGCAGTGTGCAATATAGCTACAAGATCCTGTCGTCTGTTGGAATTTCACTTTCATATGGTTGGCCTTGTTCTTTGAACAGTTCACCTATAAGAAGATAGATTTGTGTGGCACATGCATAAATAGGACTTCAACATGTGATCTGATCACACACACACACACACACACACACACACACACACACACACACACACACATAATGTACCTGATACTTCGGATCAGACCAGTGTTTAACAAGGCCCCTCCAATCTTCATCCGATATATTTTCCACTGGAGATGTTTGGGAAAGTTCACTGTTAGCCTTGCCTTCAAAGTGAGTTTTCCTCAAGTTATACCGGTACTGTCGCAGAGCAGACTTGAAAACATGGGTGCAAGCTTGTCTGGTTGCATCATCTTGGCTATCCAACTTGAACCTCATCTGTTGAAAATTATGGGAGTCTCATTATCAGCAACCTAGAAAGTATGGGACAGAGCAAGACGATATTACTAGTTTCCATACATAACCATACTTACAGATAAATGGTCGAGGAAGGTGTTGAACTGGGTTTTGTCTTTGTCATTCCTGTACTGAATCCATGTTGGGAGGATACGTACATGACACCTAACGGCAACTGCTGCCTCTGATACTAACTTGGCTGACTCTGTAGCATCATGTGGCCTTTTTAAACCTGCCTCAAAATGGATCTCCATTCTTCCTCCTCTAGATTTAGTTAACCTATCGAGCATTATCCCTGATGTTTGTTTCCTCTTGCGCCTACGTGCTAGTCCAACAACGAACATAGGAAGTGTTAGTGTACATCAAACTGTGAGACTACATATAAAGAAGCATGCAACTATAACTTGACTCCAGCAACTACCTTCTTGCTGTTGAAGCTCACAAGGTTCATCTGATATTGCCAACTTGTCTTATGTCAAGTGTGCTTGGGAAGTAGTGTCAGGTGGCAAGGGAGCTTGGGAACATGCTGCTAGCTCAGTTGACGCACGAGTAAATCGTGCAGCTGGTAGTACTGTGGTAGGTGTTGCAAGAACTAGGGCTATCTCTGCTTGTTTGGTGGCAGCTATTTGTTTCTGTTTGGCTTTTTTTGCAGCTCGTGTAGCATGGGATGCCGTGTTTGTAGAATTTTCCGCTGGACTGTCCCCTTATATTGCACCATCAGTACCAGTAGAATCTGCAGGATTCATCCGCTTCTCATTCCCTGCCATTCTGTGTTTCTTCCTCTTTCTCTGTGCCATGTTAAGTCAAGCCGACAAGAAAAACGAATAACAATTTAGTTCTTCAGAACAAATTGATGCATGATGCAGACGAACTGAACTTTGATGTTAGACAACCACATGATAGGAGGATGTAATATGTATGGAAAACAGGATGGAAGAGATAACCAGAACTATGATGTGTAAACTAAGAAGAAGACATTTCACCAAATTAGAAGCAATGCAATGGAAGGTAGAGATTATATGAAAGATGCTACAAATATCACTCTACCAAGTTAACAGTGTCTCAACATAAATGGCGTTTAAACAAATGTGAAGCAGTACAAGAAATAAATCATATGCAAGATGCAAACAACATCACACTACCATGTTAGAGGTCTCTCGTCATTAGTGCCATTGCATATTCACATCATTGCATATTCACAGCTTATGATGTGAAACTAAGGAGAAGGCATTTCAACAAATTAGAAGCAATAAAAGCTAGACACCATATGAAAGATGCAACGAATATCACTCTACCAAGTTAAAACTGTCTCGTCATAAGTGCCATTTCAACAAATTAGTAGTACAAGCTAGAAAAGAATGTGAGATGTAACCTATATCACACTCCGAAGTCAAACATGTCTTATGATAAGTGATTGTTGCAGGTTACACAACAGTAGTAATTTGATGTAAGAACATGGTGTGATAGACAGATATTGTATGTTCTAGAAACAGGAACACGTGTCTTATTCAAGTATAATGTGTAAAGTAAGTAGATGGAATTCAACAAAATTAGAAGCAATACAAGCTAGACATCACACATAACATGCAACCACATATAACAGTGCCAAGTTAGAGGGAGCAACAGTGATGCTGCACTAGGGGAGACTTGCTCATCATAAACACAACTTTGTTGAGTGTCTATGCATGTGTTGTCTTGGAAATCATCTTGGGGGTGCGGAGGAGTAGAAACTGTAGAGGCCCTCCGTTCGGAAGGAGCACCTTTATCCGCTGCCTTGCTAACTTCCTTCCGCTTTATTGATTTTGAATTGTCAAGTAAAACCGACAAGAAAAAGCAATAAAATTCTCTCTTCAGAACTCATTCATGCATGATACTGACAATCACTACTTTGATGTAAGGCAAACACATGATACCAGCATGGAATATGTATGAAAAACAGGACGGCATGGCATGTTCACAACTGTTTGTGTAAACTAAGCAGAAACCATTCCAGCAAATAAGAAGCAATGCAAGCTAGACACCACATGAAAGATGCAACTAATATGACTCTGCCAAGTTAAAAGCGTCCCATCATAAATGGAATTTCAACAAATTAGAAGCAACGCATGCTATAATCATATGAAAGATGCAACTAATATCGCACTGCATATACTAAAGGTGTCTCGTCATATTGATTGATGCGGGATACAAAATAACAATAGTTTTATGTAAGGACATGCTTAATAGACAGATGTACTATGTACTATATACAGGAAGGCATGTCACATTAACAGGTATAATGTCACATTTACAGGAGTATAAGCTAAGCAGACTAGCACATGCAGTTTAACCAGATTGGAAGAATTACAATCTAGACACCATATGCAACATGCAACCACATATCACGCTGCCAAGTTAGAGCAAGAACCTGCGATGCAAGTGTAGGGGAAATGCTGTAATCAACTACAGAGCTACGTTCACTATCTTCATCTAGCATTTCTGTTTCTTGAGAATCATGTCGGGAGGCTGACGCTGCATTCTTCAAATCAGGAGTAGTCCCCTTGCCTGCCTGCCTTGTCATAAGTGGTTGATGAGGGATACACAAGAACATTAGTTTGATGTAAGAACATGGTTAATACACAAATGTACTAGTATGTACCAAAAACAGAAAGACATGTCATATTCAAAGGTATAATGGGTAAGCTAAGCAGATGCAATGTAACCAAATTGGAAGCAATACAAGCTAGACATCCGGCTGGAGTGGTGAACATGATCATCTAGGACCTGAGAGCCTGGTGGGAGGCGGGCTACTTCGCCACCATCGCGGCTTTTTAGTTGGCTTCCAGGTGATGCTTGTCTTTGCTGGGCTTGTCACTGGCTCGGCCAGTGCCCTAACTAGCTATTTGTCTTCTGGTTCTCACAGGATGGTGGTTCATGTAAAAAATATCTTTCCTTATCTTAATAAAGACCGACTTCAGCCTTTCGAATACAAGCTAGACACCATATGGAACATGCAACCACATATGACACCGCGAAGTTAAAGCAAGAACCTGGGATGGTGGTTCATTGCGAGCGAGGTCATCAACTCCAGAGCAATGTTTACCGTGTCCACTTGCTGACACAGCACCCTTTCAAGCGCTGTAACATGCCGCGCCTAGCCGCGTAGAAAGCTGGCACGACTTGTCTCTTTTCTTTTTTTGCTTCGCTCTCGGCAGACTCTGAAATACCCTTGCATAAAAGCACAATAGTGAGAGTATGGGTGAAGTGTGTGCAGAACTAGTGCACTGTAAAAGTAGCAGATAGCAGGTGGCTGAAAAATAAATGATAGGAGACATATGATAGCTCTACAACATTGCATGGCAAACAAAATTAGATTCTACTCCGTATGATTTTGTAATATATGAGCACATGAAATGCAGGTAATCCTCCAGCACACCACCACATGTGATCATATCTAAGATAACAATCGACTGAAAATAAATAGGTCAGTCGATTTTTTTAATGAACTGTCCGATCTATAAGGAACAGGCAGATGGCCTTTGTCTACCTCCCGCCAGTCACTGTTGACGATCTTTCTCGAACCGCCAGCGACCACCGGCCCAGACCCGTGCCTCCGCTGCCCCGCCCTCCCATTGACCTCACACCACCGCCGTGCTTGGCAGCACCCCCAAGTCATCCCTTTAATCCCAGCCGACCTCCAGATCGGGCGCCAGTAGCTCTAGGCCGCACACACCCCTAAGATAAACACCAAGGTGCCGCTTCCCCGGCGTAATAGTCGTACTAGCGCCTGTTACGCCGGGGAATGCTTCCGTTAGTTGGGAATCAACTTGACAGAAATTGAAATTCAGGGGGCGACGGACCTCTAGCTAAGGTGAAATAGTATATGAGGAGAAACCTTGTGCATCGCGAGTTACTAGGAACATCTAGTATCAAGAAGAAGCGGTCAACTAGTGTCTTCTGTGGGATGAATACCATGCAAGAAGGGACGTAAGATTTGCACGAATAAGGGAAGAGGAGTACCTTCTTCGGTTGTCGGTGTGGTCACCTCCACATGTCACGCCGATCTTCTTCTTTTTACCAGGGAAACCGATGTTCTGGAGGGTGCCGGCTTGGACGAACCCATGGCCAAATTGTTGACTGTGTTGCCGTGGCCATATGTCGGCAGAGGGGAAGCAGATCCGAGGCGGCGAAGGATGGCGTAGCAGGAATAGCTCCGGTGCGGTGGAGGGTGGCGAAGTTGGAGCTACAGCGGTGAGGCGCAGGACGGCGTGGTTGAACTGGCTCAGGTACGTACGGCTCGACCTCGGCGTCAACTACTAGCCATGGAGGGTGTTGCGGTTTAGGTTGCGGTGGACGATGACGTCGGGGTATCGGCTCCGGCGTGATGGAGGAGGGCGGTGGTTGATGGGTGGGATGGGGTGGCGGATGGAGGACGCCAGGGTTTCGCGGCTGGTGGAGAGGTAGTTTTGGCGCCCATGGAGTATGAATGGGGAATCGGACGGGTGGGGGGGAACCATGTTTCGGTCTGGGACGCGCTTGTTTTTGGCTTTTTTGAACAGAAGATGGGACGCGCTTGTTTGAAATTTGTGGAAAGTACAAACTTTGCCCCCCTCTTAAATTTCAGACCTACTGCAGGTTGGGGGTAGGATGGTAATCCCAAGTGTCCCAAATAATGGGCGGGAGCGATTTCGGCCACGTGCATGTGTGCTTAGGCGGCCATTGTGTATGAATGTTTTTTGGAGGCGGTTGCGTGGCGTCTAGATGAAGCTACAAACCTACCCTGGTTTAGACCTTTGGACGTTGGGCCGGTAGGTTTCACGGGTCGGAGTTATTAGAAAAGTAATTTCCTTGTACTACCAAACATTGGTCTCACACGGTTTCGGGCGAGTAGAGGCTCTTTTGGCGCTTCGTTCTAAATTTTGAAACACAAGCATTCACGTTTAGAGTACTCTTGAACTATGAGGATTGACCTAAATAGACAACGTTATATTTGACGTTGTATGTTTGAAAACCTCATTAAATTATCCGCTTCTTTTTGAAATTTTGACACTTGAAAATCCTATAACTACGATTATTTTGGAATGGAGGAGCTAAATTTGAATCTACTTTGTACACGACTACATATGCTATTATGTACAAAATCAGAGCAAAGATTGGTACCCCCATAATTTAGGTATGGTTTACAAATGCCATGATATCAAATTCAAATAATTGAATGGACTTCATGTTGAATTCGATTTTTTTTAAACCACCTTAAGTTGAATTCAAATGTATGCTAGTTCATAGGTAGCTATTTATAAATGTCCATTGTGTAACTTTGGTATGTATAATGTTCTTTGCACACACAACATGAAGTATACTCACGTTTATATTCGATTGCTAAAGCGATGCATTGTCTGGAGTTCAAAATACTAACTATGTGGATCAATTGTGTCAAATAATAACATAGACATGCTCAAATTCGATAGAATCTAGATGTCTGATGGATCAATGACCGCTCCTTACGCGAATTGCAAATATCATGATCCCATCCTAATATTTGGATACAGTTTATATCTTTAATCAATGTGTAGAGCAGTCTTTTACGTGTAGTTTCACTCTCCATCGGTGGTCTCACACATGCTCACACACTCTCTCCCGAGGTGTCTTTCTCGCACACATGCTCTATATATAACCCACCCTCCCTCTCATAACCATTTACAACTATTTTCACTAACCTTTACCACAAGCACTCTTCCTCTCGCAAACATACACACGCACAATCCTCATCGACCCTTTCTATATACATGGACCTGCCTACGTGTCTCATGTACGCACATTATCTTTACGCATGTCTCTCACGCATTATCTCACACGTCTCTTCCTAATCGATGAGTATGATTCTAGCAGAGCATTCTGTAGGATGCCCCTTAAAGTTAGGTTGGATGAATAGTAATACCAGAGATAAAGGGGTTACCTTAGTCCGAGAACCTAGGGTTACAAATCCTAGCCGGCTTTGTCAGTGGACACAGAGTCCTTCACAATTCTGCTATCTTTGTCTTGTACGACTAGTCATCCATGGGTCTTCCTAAATGTGTCATGGGCCGACCAATGTGGCGCAGGACGGAACCGAACGAAGGGCCTCACCTCGACCCACCGGACCTCACGCGGTGACACACCCTCTGCCCCCACGTCTCATTATCTTCTCACACCCACACATACCAACACAAACACCACACACACAGAAAATTTCTCCTGGTGCCTCTATTCCCCCCTTGCATATACACACTCAAGGGAATGAAATCTCTTGTCGTGACGTCATATTCGTCTCTCTCTCTCTCTCTAGACCACTCTCATTTCTCATGCTATCTCTCCCACGCCCCCTCGTCGGCCCCTCTATCCATGCCTCTCTCAAATACGTAATACACACACATACCTCTCCAGGCCCCGCCAAATGCATCAACTACACATTCACACATGTTACATCACGTACCCCATTGATCTAAAAAGCCCTCTCTTCACGTTTATTTCGCATACAACATTCCTTTTGAATAAAGTGTGGCCAAAAAAATATTTTAGAGTTTCTACATATATACAACATTACAAAGTTATATGGAGGAGTACGGACGCTAATTTGCATTGCATGGTGCCCACAATGATATTTATTCCGCACTATGAATTTGTATATTTTTATACTATATACAAAGTTAGTCATAATAAAAAGAAACGAAGAGCATCTCTCTCTCCATCGCATACCCCCCTGTACGCCCCTTTCACGTATGCACACAAAACTATCTCCAGGTCCTCTAAAAGTAAGCCCCCAGAAAATTCACGCGTGTTTCATCTTTCTCTCGCGATATATGCAATGATGATTATTGTATTTGAAGCGAAAGCACGATACATACATTGGACTTCGTAATCCACTCATTACGGTCACCGTTTACGTTTAGTGGTTATTATACAGTCACGGGCTCACCGTACAACTTTGTATTTGCTCATGACATGACTCGTTGACCAGTTAAACGCTCCATGTGGCACCTCTAGTGTTGCATCACATTATCTCATTACCATCGCGCCCACCTGTCGACTTGTATCTACTCTACATCTACACTATTATAAAATACACAAAATACACTCTTATAAAAAACAGAGTTGGTGATGATGGTGTGCCTGCCATCCTGCAATATAGGCCGTCCGATTTATATCTGACGGATAGGAAAGAAACTATGGCAATTTTGCAAAAAGGTACCCACACACCTCTTCACATTTGCAAATAAGGCCTTCCCTCGTTCATCCTTTTCTCTCACAAGATAAACAAGTCATACAAATGCATCTTGATGTTACGTGCAACGCACGGGCATCTTGCTAGTAAGAATGAAAACAAACGACAAAAAAATATTTTGACGGTGGTTCGAAGTCATGACCGCGGGCACAGCGGACAAGGTGACCTTGTATTGGTATGCTGAGCCGTCTGTTTTAACACACAGGAGCTAGTGTGGTGATTATACACACATGCACGCATGCACACGAACTCTATCCATGCAACACTCACACAAACACATGCACCCATGCACGCACGTAACACTCACACGTACACACGCAGCCACGCACACACGCAACACTCACACGCACACACGCACGCATGCTTGCACACACCAGTACACCACACGACCAACACACACTCTCACGCTCAATTGCTCAACCTACACGTGCATGCGCACACATCAGGCCCTGACAGACACATACACAACCAGGTGATTCCCGCGCACGGGTTGGAGCCTTGTCGCGCCTGCGTAAATTTGTGTTTATCTGACCTTTTCCCTATGCGAACTGACAGGTGGGACCCACAAGGAACATGGTCAATTTTACTAGTCAACATGATGCCACACATACTATTTAGCCGGTCAACAGAGTGCAATCCGATGCTAAACTGTGAGCAAGTGACCGGATAATCACCGCAAAACGTATATAGTGACCGTAATCAGCTTATTCTGAAGTTAGGTGACCGTATTACGCTTTTCTCTCTGTAGGCCCTCCAAAACTACATCTCTACATGTTCTCACATGTTACGTCTAACAACTATGCAATACAACACTACTACTACACTCTAACACAATAAATCATATGTGTTTTTAGTTTTACTAGATATCATATTGTTACTTATAATTATTCAGTTTGCATACATTAAAATTGCCTTTGAAATGTACGGCCAGTATCATCTACCGCGCGGGAAAAATCCCGCCCTTTCCTGATTAATCGGGTTTGTATCGATGGATCGTGCGAAACAGCAAAACTATAGTACTATACAGTACAAGTGACAGTTCACTGGGCCGTCATGTCATCTACTCCGCCGTCGTAAGAGTGGAGCTCTCGCTTTGATAAATCTTCTAGTCCCTTTCGTCGACATGTGGGACATCAAGCTACCGGGTCCACGTGCCATACCGGAATACAGTGCAGAGCAGCCGGGGTGAAGCACCCCAGTCATGGCGCCGGCGTAGTAATGAGCAATGAGGCGTCAAATCACAAAGCTGCACCTTTCCCGCAGTTAAGTTGGAGGGACGAAGTAATAATGCTAAAAAAAAGAAGTTGGAGGGACGAAGCAACCATCATTTCACTCGTTGCTAAATCCGCTTCTCCCTCATCTTCTTCAACTTAACCACGTGTTGCTTCTGCCGTTGTTCTGCCTCATGTGGGACGCGGATCAGCTTGGTAAAGCACTGACACATGGGATCGCATGTTAGCAAACCGCCAGGACAACGTCCTCCGGAAATAAGAAACCTTCCCCTCCATCCGCGCGGCAAAATCACCTCCTTTTTACTAATCTTTGATTCTATAATTTTTTAGATCAATATAATTGAGATTTGTATAGATAGCACACAGGAGCAAAACCAATTGGTACGGTTAAGGGCATCCACAATGTGTAGCCAAGTGTAAAAATAGCTTTTGGCATCATGGGAACCATTGTGGACGGTGTTGCCAAAGCCAAAAAGATGGAACCGAAGCTCCCTGATTGATTGATTGAAGGAATAGAAAAATGCAACATCTCTCCTCATTCTCCCATGCTTGGACGCATGTAGTACAATATAGAGCACAGAGTCTACTCCCCTGTCCCTTCTATCACAAATCACAAAACAGTGAGGCGTCAAATCACAAAGCACGGACGAAGCAACCATCATTTCACTCTTCGCTGACTCCACTTCTCCATCGTCTTCTTCGAGAAACCATCTCACCGCACTAGTACTCCTAGTAGTAGTACTAGTAAAGGACTTCATGGAATCAAATAAGGTGGTTGTCACGGCTTGCAGGCGGCACTTGCAAACGACTTACCGTGGTCTCCCTCAATGGTGTTCTCCGTCGAACGCACTTCACTAAACCACAAAAAAAATCATCGACGTCACCGCAATGGGCAAGGAATTCAAATATAGTTACTACCTCCATTTTTTATGTACATAAGGCCAGTATAACAAAATTACAATTTGCAAAGGGCCACTAACACTAATCGAGGCAAAATTGATGGGGTTAGCAACCAAGGACATTAATATCCCCTGCATGCATGCGGAAGTGAGAAGGTTCGTTTGCATGGCGCTGCATTAATCAAGCGATGAGCAGTGAGATGGTTAGCTCTTTGGTCTTTTGAGAAAAAAATATGCATTAATTGACACGTGAAACGAGGATTTGTATCGATTAAATCCCGCGAAGGAAAACCCTGCCTTTCTTTTTTAACACTAGTACTCCTAGTACATACATACTTATCCTGTTTGGGTCTAGGCCTTGCATTGCCAAACTTCGCCACACATTTTTGCCAAGCTTGCCTAAAGTTTTCAAAATGAAAAGGCGGTACACTTGCGCACGGCTGTCGCGGTCGCACCGCACCCTCACATGGTCGCTCCTGCACGCCGCGGTCGCACCGCACCCTCACACAGTCGCTACTGCACGCCGCAAACCCAACCAAGGGAACGCACCCTCACTGACACGTGCTGTCGCATGTGAACAAACCAAACTCAGCCATCCTATCGCTGACACATAATTTTCGTTCATAGAGTATGTTTATCCAACCACATGTTGGGGAGTATCCGTACGGCCCATGCGGTGGTCTGTTGGGGAAGAAGAAGAGGTGAGGAAGAAGGAAAGAAGGGTTAGGAGACGTAGGATATTCATCCAACCGCCTAAAATGGTAGACTGACCCAAGTCAGGCGACTTGCATCACAAATAGTATGTTTTTACACAGCAAAAGATCCATAAAAACAACAACATCAAGAAAAACTATCACTGCTCGCGGAAAGAGACGGCCTCGTCGTCTTTGGCTGCCGGTGCGAACCAGCCATCGCTGCTTACGTGTGTCTCCGCACCGTGGTTGTCATTGGCCTCCAAGTACTCGTTCAAGCGGAGCGTGCGAGCGCTCTGCACGGACGAGAGCACAACCCGGTTCAAGTCGAGGACGTCCGGTTCCGCCTGCAGGAGGGCCTCGAAGGCAGCGGCATCCGCACGCTCCACGTCGAGTCAAGCCTCCGCCGCTCGGTTCAATCCCAGGACTTCCGGTTCTGCCTACAGGAGGGCGTCGATGAGAGCGGCATCCGCGCGCTCTACGTCGAGTCGAGCCTCTGTCGCTCGGTTCATGTCCAGGACGTCCGGTTCCGCCTGCAGGAGGGCCTCGATGGCAGCGGCATCCGTGCACTCCGCCTCAAGTTGAGCCTCCGCCGCCCGGTTCACATCCACGACATCCGGTTCCGCCTGCAGGAGAGCCTCGATGGCAGTGTCATGCGCGCGCTCCGCATCGAGTTGAGCCTCTGCCTCCCGGTCCTCCTTTAGTATTGCCATGTTGAACCGCTGGTCAGCCTGCACCATGGGGGACTCGAACGAGGGCACGAAGTCGACGTCCATCGTCTCATACCCATCGGGGGCCTTCTGCGCCGCGACCTCTGCAGTGAACATTGGATCGGCTTCCTCCTCCTCGTAGCTTGGATCCAGAGAACTCGGGGATTGGCCTGCCGCAAAGCGAGCTTGGAAACGGAGGTATGTGGCGCCGACCGCCGCCGCGATTTCTGCGCGGCGCTCCGGCGTCAGCATCTTGTAGTAAGTGATCTTGTGGCGCACCATGGCTTTCCAGCGAACTAGGGGACGCTTGATGCGAGCTAGGGGATCGAAAGGTGGGGGGATGGGCTGGAGATTTGGTGTGGTTTTAGGGCAGTGGCTGGCGTAGGCCGAGCAGTGAAGGTTCTGGTGTGAATAGTGGTTCCGGTGACAACCGGTCAATCGGTTTTGACTGTACATCGCTCTTGTCGCGTTCGCATTGCAGCCCGGCTTGCTGGACCCTCCACATCGCTCACCGAATGGAACACGCTTCGTCTTGCGTTTCCGCTCGCTTATGGGACCACAGTTGAGAGCAAACCGACGTCCCTCCCCCTCCCCCGCCCGTGTCATTTATTATACCACCACTCCCTCCGTTTTATGCGGAGTAAATAAAAACAGAGGGAGTATACTACGGATGAGGATCCCCTGACGTGGCCAAACCCATTGAGTAACTGACATGCGGGGCCTAGCAAGAATGGGGTCCGCCAGTAAGTGACCGAAAGGGAGGGTAAGGCAGGGATACCTACGTCAGAGGATCCACTTCCACTATACTACTTTGACCAAATGTTAGAGTAATAATATATGACATGCAACTTACACAAATGTTAGAGTAATAATATATGACATGCAACTTACACAAAGCGTACAGGGTCTAATGCGTTTTTCGAGGCTAACTTTGACCAAATGTTAGAGTAATAATATATGATATGCCACTTACACAAAGCATACGGTCAATTTCGTATGTGAAAGGAGTTTCCAATGATATAATTTTCACATTATACATCTCATGTACTCCCTCCGTCTAGGTGTGTAAGTCATCTTACAAAAACCAAATAATCCCAAAACACGTAGGCGCGGTGCATTAACTTCTACCTCATTTCTTGTTTCTTGACATATCAACCAATAAGAGATGAGGGTGTGCATGCTTTTAATGACCTGAGACTATCAAACATGACATGGAGTGGTTAGTTCGTTGCATACAATACTATTAATTAACAAATAAATATTAATGTCTCTCGTTTTCCCCTCCTCCTTGGTCACAGTGCACAGCCTAAGATGACATACTCACCTAGACGGAGGGAGTACTATTAATCTTGTCAATAGTCAAATTGGAAACCATCTCGAGTACAAATCTAGGAGTACGTACGAATCTAACAATATTGATTGGGCGTTGTTGAGTGTTGATACCTTTTTTTATCATAGTAGAGATACTTTGACTACACATAAAACTTATATGTAAAGTAGAAAGGATAGGAGGGAGTATATTGTACGTTCAAAAATGAAATGAACATTGAATACCCTTTATATATGATTTGCGGATGCTATGATCACCGGTTCAAAATTTTGAATCCGCCTTAGGTATCACGTGCCCCCACTCGTTCCCTCTCGATTTCATCTCGGGGTACGGTGATCTATTGAAAGAGGACTAGGGTGGGTACATGCGAATGATACTCGACAGAATATTCAAATGAGGCATGCGGGAGGATGGACTCAACTGGAGCGCGACATGATCAATGGAGAAGAGGGTTGGAGAGGAATGAGAAATAAGCAAACGCCACATGATTACACTTGAACGGCTCAAATAAACAATAAGTTGTCTCGCTTGGCGTACATAGAGAAAGGCCTAATGCGCAAGGCGAAGCACTGATGCTCGAATATGGCCGGGAAAACAGGAAAACCGACATGTGGGGCACACCCGTCGGGACGACGTAGCGCAGACTAGTCCAATGGAGGAGCTGGCCCACGACCTCCTCGCCACCGACAACCGTTCATGTGGGTCGTTGGGGCCAACAACGGGGTGCAGCTCCAGCACCGCCTCTGGACACGGCGACCGCGGTGAGTGACACGCTCATATCGTTGATAGACACGGTCGGTTTCAATGCGCCGAGGGTGGCGTTAGTGCTGTGGCACGACCAATGGTATGTTTGGTTTGTTCCCAAGGTTGCACCATCAAAGCATTGGGTAGCCAAAATTTTGGTTGAGGTATTGGTTACCCATGATTTGGCCGACATTGGCAAGAAAAATGAACTAGAGTTGGCTAGAGTTCATTGGCATGCCAAAGAAATGGCAACCATCCAAACAAAGACCAATCTTTGGGCCATGACCAAAATTTTGGTTGAGGTATTGGTTGCCCATGATTTGGCCGACATTGGCAAGAAAAATGAACTAGAGTTGGCTAGAGTTCATTGGCATGCCAAAATATGGCAACCATCCAAACAAAGACCAATCTTTGGGTCATGACCAAAATTTTGGTAAGGTGCACTTTGGCCACAATCCAAACACACCCCAACACCCGGCTCGTCGAGGATGCACGGGGCACCGCGACGCGTCCGCGGAGTGGTGTAGCGTGGCCAACTGCATCCTCTGGACCTGAGACCATGCCGGGTCGTCTTGCTTTTTCAATGACATGCGGGGATCGCATTTGAGCAAAGGGCATCTCCAACGTTGCCACGACCGCAGCTGACTACCCTGGCACACCAAAGCCCTCGTCCCTCGCGCCGTCGTGCGGTGCGTTCCCAACCGGCGCCAGCTACCCGCATTCATGCCGTCCATTCGTATGTCATCGTTAAGAGGCTCGGTGCCCGAGGAACCAACTCCGGTGACTTAATGACGCACCCGGACGCTTGGCCTCACCAGAATGCGCTACTTAAAGCGGCAACGCCCAGCTAACCTCCACACCATAGAGCATCGTCCTCCTACCTGGCACCACATCCGCCATGACCGCAAGTGCGAACGCTCTGCGAGATAGCTTGTCTTCAGGTATGAAGCTCGAGGTCGCGGCCCTCGCTCAAGTCGCCTCTCGCGATGCAATAGCAGCGTAGCCGGACGCGGACGCGACCGCACAAGCGGTGGCCACGCTGGCAGCCGACGACGGGAGCACTGTCAGCCACTCGTCCTACTTGCCACCGTCCAACATCCGACACCGCGGAGGTTGGCGACTCCTCCGAGGATGAGTAGGGCATGGGAGGCGGCAGGGCATGGTGTGCCAACTGGCCGGTCCTTATCCCGTGTTCTACTCTTCCTCGCCGGAGACCGCACCTTCACTTCACGGGTCTTGAACCCCGCCCCCGTACATAGAGATCGTAGATGGAGGACGTCGGTCGCCACCGTAGAATAGGTTTAGGGTCGGGTTTCTTCTATTTTTCTGTCCTATAAAAGTTCGAAATGTAATGAAAATCTGCCATGTTTGCATTAATCTCGGCCGGTGTATATGAACTTTCACAATAATATACATATTGTAGGAGTACTAGCAAGATGCCCGTGCGTTGCACGGAAGATCAAGATCTTGTGGGAGAAAAGGATGAACGAGGGAAAGCCTTATCTGCAAATGTGGAGAGGAGTGCGGGTAAATTGTCATAGTTTCCTTCCTATCCGTTAGATATAGATCGGATGGCCTATATTGCAGGATGACAGTCACACCATCATCACCAACTCTGCTTTTTATTGAACAAAGACAAATCTAAAAAACCCAACTAAGCCAACCTCCCAGCATATCGCGCATGAAAAGATCTGGTCGTGTCGTTTTAGTCGGGATTACCGGATTACTAGTAGTAGTATCGGCGGATCGCACGAAGCAACATTTTTTTTGAGGGGGCAAAGCACCTAGTTTAAAAGGAGGAAAGGCGGTACACGCACAACACTCCTGTCGCGGTCGCATTGCACCCCACACACGTTCGGTCCTGCACACGGCTCACGCAAACGGAATGCGCTTCGGCTTGCCTCTTCACTGACACGTGGGACTGCACTTGGAGAAACCGACCATGCGCCAAACTCCCCCCGCCCACTGCGCAAAAATCCTCCCCCCCACAAAAATTCCCCCCAAATCCGATTCAACCGCCCTTCGGCCAAATATTCCCCAAACCCC
>NC_041389.1:46137881-46149765 GCF_002162155.2 Triticum dicoccoides
CCCCCTCCACTCCATTCGCTCCGCCAAAGTCGCCCTCCCCGCCGCGCCGATACGTCGGCGCCGCGGTTCGTCGAGGGGACACACGACGATCCTCTCGCTCCCACAGTACGCTCTCGTAGACTCTCGTCCTCTAGCCGCGCCGCCACCTCTGGCTACATTCTTGTGGAGGCACACGGCGGTCAGTGCCACCACCACTAGCGACGTTCGTGTGGAGACGCACGGCGATCAGCTTCTCCCACGGTACGCGCATTCTAGATTGAGGCCCCGTTCATGTCGGTGTAGCGCTGAATGTTAGCTGATAGACGCTGTTAATCTCACTGTTCGCCGAAGTAGTTTACTGTCAATATGCTCTGCTTAAGAAGGTTCCTTGCCCTGTTCTACACTCAATCTGCCTAGCTGAGATGGCATGCCAAGGCCGATTAGTTGCTAAAATATCCTACCATATATTTATTGTGACGTAGATTGCCATGGTCTAGTAGCCAATCTGTTAGGTGAAATAGCTCTACACTATTTTATACTCGATCTTTGTTGCTGCGATGGCCTTCGATAGTTCGATGGCTGTGTGCTCGGCCTCATTGACTACTGAAACAGCCTGCCATAATTTAGCACTCAAATCTGTTTGCTGAATTAGCTTTACATATATTTCGTTACTTAGATCTGCTCGTCCAAATATCTTGCCATAGCTTTAGACATCGACCTAGGTATTTTTTTTTCTGGACTTCATAAAAAAGCATATATGTTTTTCCTGTAATATTTAGTAGAAGAACTAATTTGTATGTCTAACAGATGGACAGGACTTGGATAACTTCTGCTCGAAGATTCTCCGCTGCATATGTCGAGGGGGTTGAAAACTTCATGAACTTTATCAGAGCTGAGTACGGTGGTCCGAATTCAGATGTGCTCTGCCCGTATAGCAGTTGTATGAATTCAGTTACAAGACCCCAGTCACTGTGCAAAATCATCTACACTTATATGGGATGTCAGTCACATATACTAGGTGGGTTCATCATGGTGAAGCTGTGAACGTCAATGTTATTGACTACGTGGAAGCAGCAGATCACCATCTTGATCTGCCAGATGCTCGGGTGGAAGAGGAGGAGGAGGTGGTGGTGGCAGAGCCAGTGAGTTTGACCAACATTGAAACAATGCTATGAAATGCTCGTGCATTCCGTGAACTTTCACCTGCAGAAGAAAAACGGTGGGCCCGCATGTTGGAACAATGCAATGTTGTTGTCACCCCAGGAAATAAGCTGTCAGTATTCTCAGCTATGGTCACCTTTCTTCAGGTGAAGACATCTGAGCGGATGACCAGCAAATCATTCGATGCGATGTCGGGAACTTTCCGCAAATCTTTCCCAGATGCGTCTGAGCTGCCACACACCTACAGTAAAATGAAGAATTTCCTTCGTGCAGTTGTAATTGGATATGATATGATCCATGTTTGTAAGAATAATTGTGTTCTGCTCCGGAAGGATTATGCCAACTTAAATGAATGCCCGAAATGCAAATCATCAAGATGGAAAGATGGCGATTCTATGAAGAGGGTTCTTCATAATGTTCTGAGACATTTTCCAATTACACCAAGATTGCAGAGGTTGTTTCATGATGCTGAAACAAGAGAGGATGTACTGTGGCATTCTAGGAATCAGGAGTACAGAGATCAGAATGTAATGAGCCATCCATCTCATGGTAGTGAGTGGAAAAGCTTCAATGATAAACACAAAGAGTTTGCTGCTGACCCGAGAAACATTAGACTTGGCTTAGCTTCGGATGGATTTAACCCATTGGCCACCAGAGCGCCCCATATAGCATGTGGCCAGTGCTTGTTATCCCTTACAACATGCCTCCAAATGTATGCACCAAAGAATCAAACTACATGATGGCCTTACTCATCCCAGGTCCAAAAAGTCCTCGAAAGGATTTTGATTTGTTCATGGAGCCTCTTGTGGAGGAACTTCAACAGCTATGGAAGGGTGTTCTCACTCGAGACCTATATAGCAGCCCACCAGCTGATTTCTTTCTGCGTGCTGTTGTAATTTGGTGCATCCATGATTATCCGGCTTTGGGCACTATGTCAGGGCAAACGACACATGGTTATAATGCATGTGTTCGTTGTGACAGGAATCCGCTGTCATACGCAATACTTAGCAAGATTTATTACATTGGACACTGCTGTTTCCTTACCAAGGACAAGCCGCATCCTAGAAAATACTGAAGACATGTGTTCAATGCAAAGCATGAAAACCGTGATGCGCCAAAGAGGCTCATCGCTGATGAGTTACAAGTGGAATTAGAGAAGGACAGGCATATTACACCAGGAAACCATCCTGGTAATGGTAGCGGGAAAAGGAAGCGTGGCACGATAGAAGAGAGATTATTGTTTACCCGCAGGTCCACTTTGTGGGACTTGGAGTATTGGAAAGATTTGGATCTGCAGCATAATCTTGATGTGATGCACATCGAGAAAAATATATGTGACAGCATTATCGGCACACTTCTTAACATTGAAGGCAAGACGAAAGATACCTTAAAATCTAGGATTGATTTGACACACCTGGGTATCAGGAAGGATTTGCAGGTGCAAGATGAAGGTAAACCACGGGATATGGCACCAGCTGTGTACGTCTTGGACAAGATAAAAAGAAAAGAATTCTGCGAGGTCCTGTCACGTGTGAGATTCCCACATGGATTTGCTTCCAACCCTGAAAGGAGAGTCAGTGCAGATGGAAACAAGGTACAAGGGTTGAAAACTCATGACTGCCACGTCCTACTTCAAAGGGTTTTACCTGTTATCCTTAGAGGATTGGGCCGCCTTGACTTATACAGAGCAGTTGCAGAGTTGGGACAATTCTTCAGGGAACTCTACAGTAGAAATATCAGGATAGATGCTTTGGAGCGTCTTAGAGACAAGATACCAACTATCCTATGCGACCTTGAGAAGATATATCCTCTAGCCTTCTTTGATGTGATGGTGCATTTGGCTGTTCATCTACCTGATGAGGCACTACTTAGAGGTCCAGTACAGTATGGCTGGATGACCCTATTGAAAGGCGGCTAGGCACTTTCAAGGGCTATGTTAGGAACAGAGCTAGACCCGAGGGTTCCATTGTAGAGGCCTACATTGCTACAGAAGCATTGACATTCTACTCAAAATACATTGAAACAGCTGAGCAACTTAGCAAAGAGGTGGGTGAAGACAATCCCAGGTTCAATGTTTTCGATTATTCTGTTCGAGTTACAGGGAAGAGTCGACAAGAGGACAAACCTAAAGATTTGGACAAAATGGTTTGTTATGTGTTGAATAACTGTCCTGAGATACTACCTTATATCAAGTAAGTGCAGTACTGCAGCTTATACATCATAATCTACTAAACTTGAAGCACATTCTAATATATTTAGATGTTTGACGCGATCACTATGTTGTGCAGCATCTACAAAGAGGAGTTACTGCCGCAAAATCCAAGAAACATTGACAAACTGGTTATGGCAGGATTTTTGAAATGGTTCAAGAACCATGTAAGCTTTTGAAGTGCACTGTCAGTTTTTTTAATATATTGAGTACTCCCTCCGTTTTTATTTACTTCGCATATTAGAGTTGACTGGAGTCAAACTTCGTAAAGTTTGACCAAGTTTGTAGAAAACAATATAGACATTTATCATAATAAATCTATACGATGTGAAAGTACATTCGATAATAAATCTAATGTTGTTGATTTGTTATTGTATATCTTAATATTTTTGTTTATAAACTTGGTCAAAGTTTGTAAAGCTTGACTTTGACCAAAGCTAATATGCGAACTAAATAAAAATGGAGGGAGTACATAAGATGATCAGCTTGTCTATTTTCTAACCATAGGTTAAGAAGATGCGGGAGGATGGGCAGGCAGTTGATGATGCCCTTTACTCACTAGCAATGGGTCCTGATACTCAGGTAAGACATTATGAATCTTGCGTTGTTGGAGATGTGCGCTACAACACCCTTGCACGAGACGAAGGCAGGAAGACACAAAACAGTGCCATCATGAGCACGAATAAGTATGACAAAGAGACAACTGAAATGTATGCTAACATAACAGACATTGTTCAGTTGCAGTATATCTCCAGTTTCGAGGATCATCGGTGTGTGGTTCTGTTGTGCTGTCGTTGGTATAACCTGTTTTCCAGGATCGCAAAACCCAGAGCTGATGATTATTTCAAATCCATCAATGTCAAGGCGGCATACTAGACCAACGAGCCTTTTATTTTGGAAAATCAAGCAACACAGATATTTTTCTTGGAAGACACATTTGCATGTAGCGATGACTGGAGAGTATTGCAAAGGTTTGAGCAGAGGAATTCTTTTAATGAAGTTGCACAACAAGATGATGCTTACACTACTCCTGATGTACAAGATAACAAATATTTTCCTAATATCTTTGAGAACCATCACGTTAATGACGCCGGCGAAAAGATTGCCTGTCGTGTTGTGGACATACAAGAGTTGATCAAGAAGAAGCCAACGTTCGAGGACATTGAGGACGAAGAAGATGACACCGTGGGGAATTACGATTCAGACTGATACACATGGCGAAGATGTTGATGCTGCTGCTGCGGATGATGATTACATTGATTTTGTCGTATTTGCCTGTCAGAAGACGTTTTTATCTACTATGTGAAATTGTGTTTGCTATGACAACTGAAACCTGATGAACATGTTGTTTAGTATTTTTCTGTGAGAACATCACTTGTTATGTATGCTGATTTGTGTTTGGTGATTGTATGACAACTAAAACATGATGACATTGTTGTTTAGTTGTACTCATATTTTGCTGTGAAACTTGAATTTGATGACATAATTTGCTGTTGGACTGCAATTTGCTCGACATATTCGAATGAGAACAAAGCTGGGCCGACAGGGCCTCTGCTATTTATTTATTTATATGAGCAAAAGGGGATACCCCCTGATTTCCGTTAATAGAAATCATTAGACATTCACAACACTACGCCCAGCCTGCTACACAGGTTTCATTCATTACTAGTTTCAACAAAGTGCTCATGTGGTAGCCACCGAATACATCACGAGTGCTACATACACTGCAAATAAAGAGACAATCATCCTACAGAGCACATCTATTTTGCCCATTATCTTCACAAGCTATTTCATCTCCTCATTGCTGTCAAGTCCGTTCAGCAGCTGTTGCTTGGCCATGATCAGAGGAGATGCATCTTTAACCTTCTGCTCTGCATCTTCCTCTTCTGCCATTCCTTCAGTTACTTGTCCAACACCCCAACCTGCTGGTATTGGGATTCCTCGGCTAACCAAATAATCAGCGTAGTTGCATTCCCCCACATTAGCAACTTCCCAGAAATACAAATCACATGAATCTTCCCTTTTCTGCACGAATCAAATTGGAAGATCATCAATCAAACTATTAAAAAAAATCAGCAACTGAAAAGCAGCAGAACAACACTTAAACATATTATTACCCCATGATTCGGGCATTTGTAGAAGACTCGGCCAGGGTTGCGGATTGTGGTTGAGACGCGATGAATGACTCTGCGTGATTTGCAGCAGTGGCACCACACCAACGGCAGCGGGTTGCGATGAGCAATCGGCTACGGTGCGCGTGCCAGTGGGGCTGTGATGAGACCCACAGGTGATGGTACGGGTGATGACTTGGCGCATATCTGGTTGTTGCCTGCTGAAGAGTAGGTGGACGAGCAGCCAGCAGACATGGTTGCTGTGGCCAGAGCTTCTGATGCTAGGGAGAGGAAGTAGAGAAGAGGAGAAGCAAACGTTGGATATGTCAGTTTCATTACTTGCAGAGTAGCATAGAACCATATATAGTCATAGTCTAGGTTTGGATTCGAACCAGCTACAGGAGCACGTCTTTCTTTTTTCTAAAACTCGGCAATGTCTCTTTACTGGTACACTAGCTTGTTCTGTATGCCTTCCCAAGTCTTTGATTTTCTTTCTCTTTTTTTTGCGAGGAAGGAAGGAGGACAAAATTGAGAGTTCCTCGGACTCGAACCCAAGACCTCTTAGTTGAAAACCAAGGGTGCTAGTCACTTATGTGGTGAACGTTCCCTGTGAGGAGGACGGCAGATGAAGGCATTTTCCTCGCAGTTTTCTTTCTATATATAAAAAAGTATGCTACTTGGTGTCCGCTTAGTCAAAAAACGATTGTGCCAACCTTGACCATTCGATTGACATTCAACGCCTGTCGCGTTTCTTCAGTCTCTTCTTCCTCGAGCCGCCAAAGCCAAACCAGCGCCGGCGGGACCGCCTGCTCCCGCCTCCCACGGCTGGCTGTGATCTTCCCTGGCTACTGTTCATTCCCGTCCGAGGCCTCACCATCGTCCTCCGCCTTGGTTCGCTCGCCGCGGCGCCGCCCTCCGGTGTTGTCAACATCACTACTAGGAAAAGGGCTATAGATGAAATGAACACTAATGGCGCACCTGTCATGTGGTGCGCCACTGCTATATAGCAGTGGTGCACCATACTAATGGCGCACCGGCCACACAGTGCACCATTACTGTTTTTTTTGCAAAACTACTAATGGCGCACCGTAGCATAGTGCGCCATTACTAGTTTAAACTAGTAATGGCGCACTATGCCATGGTGCGCCATTAGAATATATACTTTTTTTTTATTTTTTTGCAAAACTTCTAATGGCGCACCAGCAGCAGGTGCTCCATTAGTAACCAGGGTTACTAATGGCGCATTTGCATGTGGTGCGCCATTAGTAACCTGGGACCAACAAGATATTTTGGACAGCCCACCTATCCACTCACTTTCCCCACTTCATTCTCCACCTCCTCCTCCAAGCTTGTCTCGGCTGCCTCCTCCTCCTCACCTCATTTGCACCATAGATTCATCCAAATTAAGTGGTTAAATTACCTTTTTTTGATAGGTAAGTAAGGGGGAAGCTATCTTTATGTTGTTCTCCCTCTCCAACAACGTGCACATGCACTTTTTGTGGTCTAGCTAGATCTATGTATGTTCATGGTGTTGCATATGTTTGTGGTGTTGCATATATGTTTGTGTTTGCAGGTACTGGTATTTGAAATGCGATAGTTGCCAATATTTTGCTGGAATGTTGATTCATTTCCGTTTTGGCGAGAATTTTGGCACTATGCATTCTTTTTGGTCCTATTTTTAGGGAAAGTCATGCCAAATTTTTTCTTGGTTCTAAAATATAGTTTTGCTCTACCCCGCAGATGACCATGGTCCGCACGATGACCGAAGGCATTGTGAATAGGTTTTTGAGCTCCGCGAAGGCCGAGATGCTTCAAAAGAACGAGACAGAGATAAGATGTCCATGTCGAAGATGCAAGCTGAAGAGCCTTATTGCGGACCCGGATTCCGGGCAGGTGCGGGACCACCTGCTCTTGCGTGGTTTCATGGATGGCTATCGGTGGCAAGGTGATGAAGATGACTATGAAGTCGTCCATGGGGGCCGGGCAAGAAATGAGGAAGGGCAGCAAGACAACCACCACGGCTTGGGCGGGCGAGAAGACAAAGAATCTCCAGGACATGATCACGACGGTGATGATGTACACAGTCATCATGTAGAAGATGCCGGACATGATGATGAGGAAGATGCCGGAGCAGACAAAGGGCATGATCATGAAGATGAAGATGCCGGCGGAGCAGACGATGATGGACCATCGATGGGCTCGGTGCAGGACCCTCATATTCAAGAGCTGCTTCTCAAGCAGACGGATAACGCAAGAGCTGCCGCCCGAGAGAAAGCCAAGCTGGATAAACTGGAGATAGACGCGGTTACTCCATTGTATGAAGGATGCAGTCCCGAGGATAACCGCCTGAAAGTAACGCTCATGGCTCTGGAGATGAAGGTAAAACACAAAATGACCGATGCATGCTTCGACGAGAACATGTCATTCTGGCACGAACGTCTTCCCAAGGGGAACAAGTGCCCGACCAGTTTCGAGGAGGCGGAGAAAATCGTGTGTCCTATGGATTTACCACACGTGAAATACCATGTGTGCATGAACAATTGCATCATTTATCGGGACGAGCACGCGGAGTCTACCATATGTCCGGTGTGCGGCGTCACTCGATACAAGAAGAAGAAGAAAGCTCCTCGAAAAGTGGTGTGGTACTTTCCGATCACTCCTCGTCTGCAGCGGTATTTCGCGGACCCTAAGGTAGCAAAGCTCTCGTGTTGGCACGCAGATAGGGAGGAGAAGAAGCGAGAAGATGACACAAATGATCCGGAGATAAATAAAAAAGACAAGATGCTGAGTCACCCAAAGGATGCGAGCCAGTGGCAAGCGTTGAACTTCGAACACCCAGAATTTGGGAAGGATCCAAGGAACATCGTGCTGGGCACGAGCACCGATGGAGTCAATCCGTTTGGCAGCCAGAGAAGCACACATAGCACCTGGCCCGTGTTTATGTGGATGTACAACCTTCCCCCTGGTTTTGCATGAAGAGGAAGTACATTCACATGAGTATGCTAATTGAAGGACCGAAACAACCAGGGAACGACATCAATCTGTATCTGGGGCTGCTGAAAGAGGAGCTAGACACGCTGTGGAAAACGCCAGCCGATACGCGGGACACTGCAGAGAAATAATATTTCCCTATGAGAGCCGGACTCCTCACGACGGTGCACGACTATCTCGGTTACAGATATCTCGCGGGGGAGGTGGTCCACGGATTTTCTGGATGCGTTAGGTGCATGGATGACACAACGTATTGCCAGCTAGATAGAGATCCCGGGTCTTCGAAAACCGTGTTCATGGGACATCGAAGGTGGCTTCGCGACGATGACCCGTGGAGGAAATGCAAGGATCTGTTCGATGGTGAAACCGAACCCCGAAGACGCCCGCGTACGAGGAGCGGCGAGGAAATAGACCAGCTGTTGAAAAATTGGAAAGATTGCCCACTGTCGGGAAAGAAGCAAAAGGCGCCAGAGCTGGGAAAGAAGCAAAAGGCGCCAGAGCCGCCGCTGAAGGTATGGAAAATGAGGTATGTTTTCTGGGACTTGCCGTACTGGAAGATCCACTGTGTGCCTCACAGCCTTGATGTCATGCATATCACGAAGAACGTGTGCGACAGTCTGCTTGGTACCCTGCTCAACATACCAGAGAGGACCAAAGATGGGCCGAAAGCAAGGGCAGACTTGAAATCAATGGGCATCAGGGAGGAGCTTCACGCTAATGATGATGATGATGAGGCGAAGCAGTTCACGGAAAGTCGTCGCAAAGGCAAAAAGGCCAAGAAGACCGGAAATGACTACCCTCCTGCGTGCTTCACTCTAAGTCAGGAAGAGATCGAGAAGTTTTTCACCTGCCTCGAAGGAGTAAAACTTCCTTACGGTTACGCGGGGAAGATAAGCAGATACCTAGACCCAGCGAAGCAGAAGTTCAGCGGGATGAAGTCTCACGACTGTCATGTGCTGATGATGCAGATACTTCCAGTTGCAATCCGTGGGATCATGGACGTGCACGTCTGTGAAATGCTATTTGGCCTATGCAACTTTTTCGGCATCATCTCTCGGAAGTCGGTTGGCGTGAGGCAACTCAGAAGGCTACAGGAAGAGATCATGGTGATACTATGCGAGCTTGAGATGTACTTCCCGCCCGCATTCTTCGACGTTATGGTGCATCTGCAGGTCCATATCATGGAGGATACCATCCAACTCGGGCCGACGTTCCTGCGCAGCATGATGCCGTTCGAAAGGATGAATGGTGTCATCAAAGGATACGTTCGCAACATGTCATGTATAGAGGGAAGCATAGCCAGGGGCTTTCTGACCGAAGAGTGCATCTCCTAATGCACGAATTATCTAGGCATCAAGGACCCCGTTGGTCTGCCCATCAACAGGCACCTCGACAGGCTCGCTGGATGGGGTCACAGTGAGGGTCGCCGTGAAATGCATATCGACTTCGAGGGTCGACTCGTCGACTTTGAAAGAGCAAACCTTGTCGCGCTACAACACATAGACGTGGTCGATCCTTGGGTGGTAGAGCACAAAACCTTTATTGAGAAGACGTACAATGACCGAGGCCAACAGAGGACGGACGGAGATATAATCAAAGAGCACAACTCATGTTTCACGTGTTGGTTCAAGCAGAAGCTTCTGTCGTACCCTTTACATGAGGATTCTTCCGCGGAAGAACAACTCATATTCGCCTTGTCAGAGGGCGCCGAGCACAACCTGATGACCTATGAGGCGTACGATATCAACGGCTACACATTCTACACCGAGGACAAGGACATGAAGAGCGATGGTTATCAGAACTCCGGGGTAATGATGGAATCCTACACCGGTAACAACAAGGACAGATACTACGGAAGGATCAAGGAGATCTGGGAGCTGAGCTACGCTGGAGAGAAGGTCCCGATGTTCCGTGTCAGATGGGCCAAGAGCGTTCTAAAAGAAGACCGGTATTTCACCACCATGGTTATACCCGAAGCCAAATCCAAGACCGCGGGCGCAAACGTCACCGCGAAAAATGAGCCATGGGTACTGGCTTCCCAAGTGGACCAATGCTTCTTCATTACCGACCCGTCAAAGCCCAGTCGTGTTGTCGTGAGGAGAGGCAAAAGGAAGATCATCGGAATGGATGGAGTAGCCAATGAGCAAGACTTCGACAAGTACGGCGACCCGAAGATCGAACGTGACGATGACGATGAAGTAGCAGCATACACCACAAGAAGAAGCAGGACCACCCTACCTAAAGGACGTCTGTTCCATAGAAGAACTCCATTTGCGAAAAAGAAGGGCAAGAAGATTGTGAACAGATAGCTAGCTAAGATCGATTGTATTTAAATTGTAGCCTTCATTTCTTGATTGTATTTCATGGGCACTTTAATTTTGAACTCATGAATATTTTTTAAATTTCATGGACACTCGATCTCGATCCCCTTCCATCTCGATCGCTATCCCACCTCGCCAGATCCGGTCCCCCTCACCGCCGAGCACCCCCCACACCATCTCCCCCGCTCCACCGGCCGCCGCCGCTGACCCCCCGCACCCTCCCCCACTCCACCGCCGCCGACGACCCACCGCACCCTCCCCCGCTCCACCGCTGCCGAGCACCCCCGCACCCTCCCCGGCCCGCTCCACCGTCACAAATGAATGCAACTAAAATTGCAAAAAAAACAAATTTGATTATATTTCCAAATAAAAAATTTGATGATATTTTCAAATAATAAATTTGATGATATTTTTTCATATTCATAAATATTTTCAAATAACAAATTTGATGATATTTTTAAAAAATTATTACTGTTTTTATAAAAATATATTACTGTTATCATTTAAACAAGTTTGAACATATTTAAACACAAATAAATATCAAACATCATTTTAAATGTTGTTAACATGGCAACAAACTGCATATTATTTTTCTACATGAAATTCTGAGCATCTAGCATATGTGACATATTATATTTGGATGCATGGATAAAAAGATATGTGCAAAGAAAAAATGCATAAAAACAAAAATCGGGGAGCCTGGGAATCGAACCCAGGACCTCCTAGTGTGTGTGCTGCGTGGTGACCAGTCGGGCTAGTGTGTGTGTTGTGATGGGGATACGGTTAGGGTGAATATAGCCTGAGTGCTCGAACTGTAATCAAAACAAAATTCTAATGGCGCACCAGGGGGAGGTGCGCCATCGCTATCGTCGTACTTATGGCGCACTAGGGGGGGGGGGTGCGCAATTGCTAACCCTCCCCCACTCCACCTATTCCCCTCCCTCGCCAGATCCCCACTCGACCTAACTTTGCCCCCTCCGCCCCAACCATACGCCGCCGCCCCGCCTTGCTCCGCCCCCTCCGCCCGCCGTGCCTGCACGCCGTCGGCGACATCGCCGCCTCTCCTTCCCCGCCTTCTTCTTCCCTGCCTTCCCTGCCTCTCCTTCCCCGCG
>NC_041389.1:46150000-46154382 GCF_002162155.2 Triticum dicoccoides
GCCGTCAGCGCGCGGCTGCACCTCCTGGCTGTGGTCTTGTGCAGGCCCGAGCCCTAGGGTTCCGGCTCCAAGGTGGGTGGCAAGCTCGCCGACGCAACCCCGGCGCCGTGTACGACCTCGACTACATATTCGCAGGTGAGCCCCTCCCCTCTCCCCCCCCTTCCCCTTCCTTCTTCTTCGGGAACAATCAGTCATTCGGGAACAACAGATATGTTTTTGGTGATAAATGGTCTATTCATGTAACTGTGCATATAATCAGTCATTTGGGAACAATCAGTCATTCGGGAACAATCGGTCAGATCTTTTGTATCCGTGCATATAATCAAACTACCCTAATCCCTAATCTGGTACCTAATTGGTGATAAATAGTCTGTTCATGTGTTGTGCTTGACTGACTGATGTGGGAAAACATCAAGAACATGGAGGTGTTGGCACTGAGCTGTGATGTACTAGTATTCAAAGATATGCCTGTACTAAAATGTATTAACATGAAAAAGTTTGGCGTTGGAACCGTGCAGTACCTGGATGAGAACAAGAAGCTGATCCTGGCCATTGTCGACAAACGGAGCAAGCGGAAGGTGGATAAGTGTGCACGGTGAGCCTGATCTCTGATCTGATCTGGTATCCTTGTGAACTAGTAGCAACTGTGCTGTTGTAGCTGTGCACTCATGATGGAATGCTGCAGTGCTTTATGTAGTTTTTGCTATCTTAGCTCTTATGGCAACATCAGTTAGGAGTAGTGTTAGCAACAACTAGAATATGCTAGGAGTACTATGTTTGGACAATCAAATGTTTTCACAAATGAAATGATCCACATAGGTCTTAATGGTGGCAATACTAATTTTAGTATGTTGGTTGAGACCTGAGTTGATTTGTGCTAGTTCTAGGCTGATGAAAAAGTATCCTTTTGATATACACGTGATTACTGTGTAGAAAAGTACTACTGTTTCTTGTTCAGTGCATTGCTTCTCTGCTTCTCTACTGTCAATACCGCAGAACAGTTTCATCTTTATTTTTCAATCATAGGTAAGTGTCACGTGACAGCATGCATGTTCATGTGCTGCATATGCTTGCTCGCTGCTTTGTGGTGACAAGAAGGGCATCTTTGGTTACCACAGTATTGCTTGAGATGATTTGTGGTGCAAGATATCACGCAATCATTTCCTGACACTCAGAAACAGAGATGTGTACATGTTTTGAAATATTAGTGTAAGAAAATAGTACTGACTACAAAATATTACCACTGGCCTTTTAAGGTCCATTGTATCTAGAAGTAATAATATGTACTCGTTATTTATCATATATATTACTACATCAAATCTTATTGATGTCAAATCTCATTGACAAACAACAGATAGTGTTCAATGATCAGTTACCACTCCGTTTTTTGGTAAAAGCCGCACAAATATATCTGTCAAGGTGTTCGCGGTAGTGCCCAAACAACAGATAATGGGTACGGTTGTAGTGCTTTCTGTTCTACCTTAGTATGCTGTCACTTAGCATGGCAGATTAATCTTCCCTATGTATGTGTTTAATTATATTCATGGTTGCTTTATGTGTTTGTTGATTATGCAGGTTCCCTGGCTAGGCCTCTGGGTGAGTGCATCATCAGCTCCTGCTGTAGCTGCTCCTGCTACTTCCAAGGTTTGCTCCTACATGTCCCTTTGAGAGTTTGAGCACTTGAACTGTGGCTTTATTTGCTCCTTGAAGGCTTTTATTGTTACGTTAATAACTTCTATAGTGGCTGCAGCATGTGCTATAAATCCAGATTGTACTTTAGTTCCAGATTTCTATGCATGCCACCTTGTTGTGATTAGTTAGGTTAGTTTAGTTCCAGATGTCTGAAATATACTCTACTTATTGTTCAGGGTTGATTGCAAATTAGTTCTGGTGCCTCTAGTGGAGTAGAGTGTGGAGAGCCAAGAAGCTTTATCTCTTTAAATTCAGTTAATTTCCTTACTGAAATTAGCTTGTTGCCTTGATACAGTATTCTACAGTGGCTCTGCCTCTGGAAATTTTATTTGATTGTGAGATGATTGGATTTTGAAATGTAGGCATATGGTACTGAACTATAGTACTATTGTTGTATATAAATGGGCTGCTGTAGAACTGTTCTTCATCTTTACAGTGCTGTTGTATAGAAATATGCTGAATTCTCTGCTCTGATTGTTGCAAAAAAATGGGGTCCTGGGAGACGCCACTGCTGCTTGAGGCCCTTGAGAGGCCCTTCGTGTCGTGATGAATTTGCAGATACCCCGAGAGGCCCTTGAGTTTGCCAGAATGTCGATTAACTTCTGTTCCGGCAAATTCAGGTACTCCATATGTCCTATTTTCAGCAAAGGTCATGCTGAAATTTTTCGTGAAGTTTAGCATGACTTTGCTAAAAATCGGACATATGGGGTACTTGCGACTAATGCATGGGCCGTGGTATCTTAGTACTTAGTTAAGTAGGATCAACCGCCCCGCCATTCTTGCTGCATTAAACCATAGGTGGCAATAGAGCCAAGTGATTAGGCCCAACTTAGAATTCTCCTTAGCATCGATAAACCCTAGATGATAAACCCAACATAGGTGGCAATAGAGCCAAGTGATTAGTGCCAAGTGATTAGGCCCAACCTAGGGTGCCTTGGCATCGATAAACCCTAAATGATGAAAACTTAACTTAGCATTTAGGGTGCCTCGGTGTCGACAAACCCTAAATGATGAAACCTTGGCTTCTATAGGGTGCCTCGGTGTCGATGAGAACTTAAATGATGTACGCTTAGGCTTTTAGGGTGCCTCGGCGTCGGCAAACCCTAAATGATAAAAGCTTAGCTTTTAGGATGCCTCGGTGTCGACAAACCCTAAATGATGAGACCATGATCTTGTTCCTTGACAATAACCAACTTTTTGACCAAACTTTTTTCCTATTTAGAGCGAAACATGGCCCACAACAATGAGGCCGGCGGTTCGGGTGGCAAGCAATTCTGGGAGCTGTCCCAGGAGATGGAGGAACAACCTCACCGCTATGAGGACGCCGCGGAAGACACCAATCCTGACTACACAACCCCTAGTGGCGTCGGGGATGACACCACTGATGGTGCCGCCGAGGATGCCACCACTGATGGTGCCGCCGAGGATGCCACCACTGATGATGGCGGCGCATGCACAGATGGCAGCCAACCGAAGAGGCAACGGAAGGACCGGCACCCGAACATGCTCCGCACCGTCAAGGAGGAATTTACTCAAGTGGACTCCGACGGGCATCCAACGGAGCCCAAACATATAGTGAAGGGGTACTCGGTTCAGCTCGGGTGCATTCTCCGGAGCACCGTCTCGATAAACACCGAGAACCTTAGGCATAAGGACCGAGGGAATTTGCGCAACCTCCTCTTCACGAAGCTACACGAACGATACAAGTTCCCCACTGAATTTGAAAACACATGCCTCTCAGGGAATAAAGTGAACAGTGCCGCCCTCACGAGGATGAGCATGGCCCTGTCTACTTGGAGAAGCGCGGTGAAGAGAATGATTGAGAAAGGTGATAGTTATGAGAAGATCAAGGCAAAAAATCCTTCGATCATTGAAGATGACTACAAGGAGTTCAAGATCAAGTGCGAGAGCAGTGCAACCTCCGAATCAAGTCAGTGGGGGAAAGAAATGCGGGAGTTGAACTTAGGGGAACACAAACTCGGTCCCGGGGGTTACAGAGTGGTGGAGCCTATATGGGACAAGGAGGACGCGGAGCGTGCCGAGCAAGGCCTACCGCCCCGCTTCGAGAAATACAGAAGTGACAAGCAGACCAGGAACTATGTCAGGGACCGGTACAAGGAGGCACTACTAGGGAAAAGCCTATACACAGAATCTTAGCAGCAGCGCGGCTCAAAAAGGAGCGCTGCTGCTAACTAGTAGTAGCGTGTGTGATGGAAAACGCGCTGCTGATAAAGATTTAGCAGTAGCGTGCTCGGCGTAAAACGCGCTGCTACAAATATCGCCCGGTGGTGTTCACCTAACTCTAATTAGCAGTAGCGCGGTCGCGGGAACCGCGCTACTAGTAATGTTGTAGTAGTAGCACGCTTTTTCTGAGATCGCTGCTGCTAAATTTCAAATTGCCACACTTTTTGTCCCAGTTAGCAGTAGCGCCGTATCCCGAAGCGCGCTGCTGCTAATCACTTAGCAGCAGCGCGTTTTAGATCCCGCGCTACTGCTAACCCGCACCAACCCACCAACTTTCCCCACCCGTCCCTCCCCTCCCCCTCCTCTCTTTCCCTTCCCCCTACCTCCCCCTCCCCCTCCTCTCTTCCCTTCCCCCTACCTCCACCACATGCTCCCACTCTCACTCTTCTTCTTCCTCAATACTTCTCCGCCATTACTCTCTCTCTTCTATCCACCTTTCTCTCTCT
>NC_041389.1:46154649-46170959 GCF_002162155.2 Triticum dicoccoides
ACCACCTCCATTAATGCATCTCCTTTCTCTTTTTCCTTCCCACTCCACTAGTTGAAGTTGTCTCCTCCCAAATTAGGTAGCTAGGTAGATGTAGGATTTAGTTAAGTGACCTATTTTCCCCCTAGCTAACTAGATCTATCTTTGTCAAGAAGAGCTTTGTGCACTTTTGATCTCCCTACAACATCATCTCCACCGTGTGCTCGATCTCGATCGAGATAGAGGTGATGAACATTTCATGCTTTTGCAAAATGGAAATATGTTTATGTGTGTGTGATATGTTTGTGGAAATTGTGTGTGTGGCATGAGTTGACGCCGCCAAATTGTGCTTTTGAGTTGCCTATGTTTTGCCGAAATGTCGATTTATTTCCGTTTCGGCGAATTCCGGGCGAACTCTAGATCCATATATGTCCTATTTTTAGGGAAGGTCATGCCAATTTTTTTATGACTTTGATGCATGCATGCATTTTTATAATCAATTTGTTTATTATTACCGTGCAGAGTTGACGATGGTCAGTGGAACGATGGTGGACAGGTGGTTGTGGTCGGTGGTGTAGGACATGAAAGAAAATAACCGAACAGAGGTTTTATGTCCGTGTCGAAAATGCAAAGGAATAGTTTGGCTCGACCCCCATGATGATGGTCGTGTCGAAGCGCACCTGCTCATGACTGGTTTCATGGATGGCTATACTTGGTGGATAATTGAAGATGAGGATGACGATGTTGAGGATGTCGACGGGGCAGGCAATGATGACACGGGGCAAGACGAAGAGATGATTGATAATGGCGGCGGGGAAGAGGCCGTACATGGCGGCGGAGAAGGGGCCGGACATGGCGGCGGAGAAGGGGCCGGACATGATGGAGGAGAAGGGGCCGGACATGGCGGCGGAGAGAACGACATGGACTCCACGCAGCAGAGTTCGTCGGTACTAAGTTCAATTGTGCGGGACCCTCATGTTCAAGCATTGCTTCGCAAGGAGACGAGTACTGAGAGAGCTGCTTCTAGAGAGGAGGCTAAGCTAGAGCAACTGGTGGTAGACTCGAACACTCCATTGTATGATGGTTGCAATCCTGAGGTGACCCGCTTGAGTTTCACGCTCCAACTCCTGAAGATGAAGGCTAAAAACAAATGGACCGACACTAGCCTCGATGAGCATCTCAAGTACCTAAAGGATGTTCTTCCCACGGGTAATCTATGTCCTACTAGTGTTGATGAGGCCAAGAAGGTCGTGTGCCCTCTTGATCTGCTACACGTTAGATACTATGCATGCATCAACGATTGCATAATTTATCGAAAGGACCACGCGGAAAAAACAAGCTATCCGGTGTGCAATGCTTCTCGATACAAGAAGGCCAGGAAGAAATGTCCCCAGAAAGTTGTATGGTACTTACCGATCACTCCCCGTCTCCAGAGGTATTTTGTAGATCCCAAGGAAGCTAAGCTAATGCGCTGGCACGCGGAGAGGAAGAAGCCCGACGATGGAGATGATCCGAAGCTGAGACACCCGAAGGATGGAAGCCAGTGGAGAGCGTTGAACAGATTCTATCGGTATTTTGAATGTGATGCAAGGAACATCGTGCTCGGCGCGTGTACCGATGGCATGAATCCGTTTGGCAACCAGAACACCAACCATAGGACATGGCCCGTGTTTGTATGGATGTACAACCTCCCCCCTGGTTGTGCATGAAACCGAAGTACATTCACATGAGCATGCTTATTCAAGGGCCGAAACAACCAGGAAATAATATTAATTTGTATCTGGGGCTACTTCAAGAGGAGTTAGACACGTTATGGAAAACACCGGCCAAGACATGGGACGCCAGCAAAGGTGAGTATTTCAACATGAGAGCCGCGCTGATCACGACAGTGCAGGACTATCTCGGTTACGGATATGTGGCAGGCTAGGTGTGCCATGGATATTGTGGATGCATGCGGTGCATGGATGATACGACGTCTCAGCAGCTAACGTCAAGGAAAGATGGCGGGTCCGGGAAAATCGTGTACATGGGGCATCGAAGATGGCTTGAACAGGACGACCCGTGGAGAAACCGTGGACATCTATTCAATGGTCACGCTGAGCATCGAGGACCTCCACGTAAGCGGAGCGGTGCCGAAATCGATGAGCTGTTGAAAAACTGGAAGGAGTGCCCCGCGCCGGGAAAGACGATGAGAAAGGCGCCGGAGCTGCTGCTGAAGGTATGGAAGACGAGGTCTGTGTTCTGGGACTTGGAGTACTGGCACAAACTCGATACACCTCATTGCCTTGATCAAATGCATATCTGTAAGAATGTCCTTGAGAGCTTGCTCGCAACACTGATGAACATGCCGGATAAGACCAAGGATGGGCCAAAGGCAAGAAAAGACTTGCAAGATTTGAAAATCAGGGAAGATCTGCACATGCCACCCCGTAAAATGTCAGACGAGACAGAGACGGAGACAGAGGCACGGGAGAAGAAGGGCAAGAAAGATAAAGAAAGAGGATTATTGCCCCCCTTCTTGCTTCACCTTAAGTCAGGCTGAGATCAATGCCTTCTTTAAGTGCCTTACCGGAGTCAAAGTTAGTTCCGGTTACTGTGGCAAGATAAGCAGATATCTAGACACGGACAAGAAAAGGTTCAGCGGGATGAAGTCTCATGACTGTCATGTGATGATGACGCAGATATTACCTGTTTCCCTTAGAGGGATAATGGACAAACACGTCCGTGACACGCTTATTGGTCTCTGCAACTTTTTCGACGTCATCTCTTCAAAGTCGATCAGTGTGAAGCAGCTCCAAAGGCTACAGGAAGAGATCATTGTGATACTGAATGAGCTTGAGATGTACTTCCCGCCCGTGTTCTTTGACGTGATGGTGCATCTGTGTGTCCATATTGTGGATGACATAATAGACCTGGGGCCATCATTCCTGCACAACAAGATGTCGTTTGAGAGGATGAATGTGATCATCAAAGGATTCATTCGTAACATGTCCCGTCCGGATGGAAGCATCGTCCAGGGCTATTTGGCACAAGAGTGCATCTCTTTCTGTGAGAATTTTCTATATGGCACAGACCAGCCGCCTGGTGTTAGTGTTGGTTTGCCCGTTAACAAGCACGATGGGAGGCTCGAAGGAGATGGTCACTGCAACGGTCGCAGGGAACTGCACGTGGCATACTCAGATCGATGCAGCGACTTTGACAGAGCAAACTTGGTAGTGCTACAACACCTAGACGAGGTAGATCCTTTCGTGGCACTGCACAAAGAAATTATCGCAAAGAAGTATCGTGACCGGGGGGTATGCAGGACGGACGCCGAAGTAACTAGAGAGCACAACTCCACTTTCCTGCATTGGTTCAAAGAGCATATTATTGCTAATCCCCCGGAGGAGGGCTCTAAGGATGGATTGCCCATATACGCCTTAGCACATGGCCACTCGCCCAACCTCGTAACCTATCAGGCATATGATATCAACGGATACACGTTCTACACGGAGGCCAAAGATATGGACAGTGATGATCAGAACTTGGGGGTGACGACGGAATGCATGACCGGCAGCGACAACGGCGCAACTGAACGATTTTATGGAAGGGTCGAGGAGATCTGGGAGCTTGACTACTCTGGACTGCACAACACGACGATGTTCCGTGTCAGATGGGCTAAGAATGTCGAAAGAGAAAGCCGGATGTTCACTACCATGACTATACCCGACGCCAAGAGCGCTACCGTGAACGCTATCGCAAAAAGGAGCCATGGGTACACGCTAAGCATGTGACACAATGCTTCTTCATAACTGACCCGCGCAATCCCAGCCGTGTTGTCGTGAGGAGAGGCAAAAGGACATCATTGGAATGGATGGAGTCGCCAACGAGGAAGACTATGATCAGTACGGCAACCCAATGAGGGAAGATGACGATGATGATGAAGTATACGTCAAAAGAAGAATCAATACTACATTACCTAAGAAAAATCGTACTCCATGGAGAAGGCAAAGTCACAATGAGGGGCTCAATTATTCTTCGACGAACAAGAAGGGAAAGAAGCTGACTCAAAAACGAAAACGTCAGCACTGAGGAAACATATATGTCATCGGTCCAATGATGTGTAATATATATATATATATATATATATATATATATATATGTTCCTATTTTGTATACACACTTAGCCATTATTATGCATGGGTCCAATGATGTGTAATATATATGTTCCTATTTTGCATACATATTTAACCGTCAAATGATGCAATTTATATCGCCCTCCCTTAGTTCACTGCCCTCGGGAAATAAAATTGGGATAAAATAAAGGAAAAGAAAAAGGAAAACTGGCAGTAGCGACGGTAGTAGCAGCACGTTTTGCATAAACCGCTGCAGCTACTGAATTTAGTAGTAGCACATTTTGCCTAAACCACTACAGCTACTGATGTTAGTTGCAGCGCGTTTTGACATAATGCGCTACTGCTACGTCCACTTAACCCAAAATTCTTACTCGCCCTGCTTCATCCCGCCTTTTCCCCCCAAATCCCCACTCACTCTCCCTCGTCGTACCGCCGCGCCTGACCCGGCCCCGGCGCTCACCCCCGACTCCGCCGGCGCTGGCGCTAACCCCCGACCCCGGCGCTCGCCCCCGTCCCGGCCCTCGATCCCGACCCCGGCACCGGCGCAATCCCCCAACCCCGGCGCTCGCCCCCGACCCGGCCGGCCCTCGCCCCCGACCCCGGCGCGCTCACCCCCGACCCGTCGGCCCTTGCCTCCCTCCTCTCCCCTGCCAGCCGTCGTCGGGCCTGCCTCCTCGCCCCTGCACCCTCTGTAAACCCCCCTCTCTCTGCTAGGGTTCTTCGGTTATGTTAATTAGGTTATCTATTTAGTTATGAATTTAGCTAGGTTTCAAAATTAGCTGAATTTATATGCAAATTTGAACTGGACATGTGATATGTGCATATGTCATGTTTTGGACATGTCATGTTTGGAAAATGATCCGAGTGGCCTATGTTATGCCGGAATGTTGATTCATTTCCGTTCCGGTGAATTTCAGGCGCTCGATATGTCCATTTTTTTAGCAAAGGTCATGCCGAAATTTCCCGTGAATATAGGCATGATTTGTGCTACATAGTTGGCATATCGAGTGCTGGCACATAGATTTCTTTTTATGTCATTTCTCATTTATTCATACTTTTAGAAATAAATGAGGACACTTAATCATAGGAAACATGTCGAACAACGAAGAAACTGGGCCTTCTGACCAAGATGCAGACGAGATGGATTATGAGGGTGAACAAGAGTACCTCAACTATTTGACTGCTAAGCAAGGTTTGCAGGTCGGCCTCGATGATGGTACTGACGCCGACATCGACACCGACGGCGCCGGCACCGATGGCGGCACCGAGACCGGTGGGGAAGGTACCGGCGGGGAAGATACCGGCGGGGAAGGTACCGGCCCCGATGCCGCTACCGAAAAGAGGAAGCATAAGAAGCAGAGGATACGAAAACCTAACAAACTAGGGATTGGACGACTTGTGATCACAAAGATGGCACCTGGCAAGTTTGAGCCGTTAGAGCCGGAAGAACCTCGCAAGTGCTATGGGAACCAAGTAGGATGAATCCTACGGGAATGCGCGAGCATCAACGACGATGACTTAAGGAGTAAAGAACATTTGACGCAGTTGCTCCTAACGAAGTTGCACAAGAGATTCAAGTTCCCCGACCGGGATGATAACATAGAACAACCGTGGGATGATCCAAAGATGAAAAAGATTAACAATCACGCCACGGGCATGTTCAGCAATGATTTGGCCTCCTGGAAAGGGAGGGTGAAACGAGCTATTGAGGATGATGAACCCCTGTCCAAGATTCTGGAGGAAAATCCGACACTTACGGAAGAGGAGTTCGAAAAGTTCAAGGACACTTGCGCTACCGAGGCAGCCAAGGCTAAGGCTGCGAAATTCAAAAGCCTTCAGCAAAGGAACACCGGGAAGCATCGCTTCAGAAGCCGTGGCTACCTCGGTAAAAGGCCCATATGGGATAAGGAGGATGCGGAACGTGAAGCCGCGGGTCTCCCAGACCCCTTCGCGAAGTTCACCAACCCCTTGGAGCATGACTTCATCAGGGCCCGCTACAAGTGGGACAAGGAGAAAAAGGATTTTTACACGGACAAGATCACGAGGAAATTTATTAGACTACTGGAGAAGCAACACCGGCTTGCAGCCGAAAGCCCTACTTCTACGATGAGGCCCAAGTGGGACACCCCTCTCAACCGGGCCTTGAACGAACTTAAGGGACTCCCTTTGGACCAGCGGCCGCAATATGGTCGTGTGCACGGCGCTGGAGATGGCGCCACGTCGAAGGTGTTTTACAACGACCGCCCGGAGGCCAAGAAGCAGAAAAATAAGTTTAGTCAGGCGGACATCGACGCAAAGGTGAAGCTTGCGGTCGAGAAAAAAGCAGCTGAGGACGCGAAAAAAGCAACCGAGGACAAATATGAGTTGCTACAACAGGCAGTCAATGCAGCTGTAACTGCCTGCAGAAATGATTTCGCTACTAACTTGGTTCCAGTTATCATCAACTGGGCGAAGGAAAATCCAGACAAGACGGTACATGATTTCCCGATGCCCAGTTTTGTCGCGAGCAACTCCATGAACAACAACACCATCGCACCATCACATGCTCAAGCAACCGGGCCTCCTCTCGCAGCCACTCCCGCTCATAGCAGCCCGTCCTCAGTCTCAGGCATGCTAGGTGGGCCTTCGTTTTTGGCTGAGCTCGATGCCGCCGTCACGGTAATTACATGTCACACCAACATATATATATATATAGATAATATTCCATTTTTGTTGCCTTTCGGTTGTTTTATGCCACAGACATATGTGTTTGCAGGCGAAAGAAACCCCGTGCACCATACTCTACTTGATCAAAGGCCAGAAGGTGGACATGGGAAAGGGGATGATAATGGACCCCTCTCAATGCACGTTCCACAACCAGCCGATCCCCGTTGGGCACTTCAGGGTTAGCTTAACCAGTGTGAAATCGGGGCACGAGGATTTGCCTCCTCCAGTACAGCATGTGGGAGCGGACGACAAGACCCCGCCGCGGATTGGAAGCTGCAAGAATTGGGTGATGCTATGGCCAAAGAATCTTATTCGTCTGGAGCCGGCCGAGAGCACACCAATAACTACCACACATCAACAAGCATGTGCGGAGACCACCACCCTGCCTATGCAATTACCAGCTCCTGTAGTGCCGGGTGAGAGCGGCGGACGACATGATGAAGGGGGTGCACTAGTACTGGCTGATGTAATTTCTCCTGTAGAACAGAGAATGGATGATGAGACGGAGGTCGACCCTATGGATTACCTCAATACAAACGCGTATGACTGTGACACAGATATGATGAGTCAACCATATGACGAATCGGGCTATCAGCTTGCTAATGAGGATATGGATGATATGCCCAGCCAGGGTCGTACCATGGATTGCAAAAAGTCTCTCTTCATGAAATCCTCACAGGACACGCCTGAAGATGCCGCCTCAACACAGGCTCAACTAGCCGGGCGCGAGGGTCGTACAGTACTTAGCCCGGGAACACTTGGGCAGGGGTTAAGGAAGGGTCTGGAAGGTGTGCCCAAGAAAAAGGAGAGGAAGAGATCGGGGAAGGTAACTGCCTCCAAACAAGCCAGAGCACATAGCAGCCAGACGATGCATTCTGAAGAGCGTGTACCCGTGAAAGGTGCGGTCATGTTCCATCTCACGGGCGAGCCGATGCTACCGCCGAAACCGCTGGAGGCACTATCAGGGGATCTCAGGAGACTGCACGACCATGTGTTGTCGACTAAGAAAAGCCTACTAGCCTCAAAGGATCCAGGATATCCGACATACGCGGCTCGTGTGCCTGAGGGGAAGTGCTACATCGACACACGGCCCGCGGAGGTGTTCTTCCTGCGGTTTGACCATATCTTTGAGATGTTTCTAACAAGGCGGCTTGATTTTACTATCGTCCGCCTTTTTGCGCTACATATGAGCTCCGTCATGAAGAGTGAAGAAGTCTCGCAAATCTGTGTGGCGGATCCGTACTACATGCACGAGTCTTTCTTGAGTCTCGGCGACTTTGAGCGTGAAACTGCTAGGGAGTACCTCCAAAACTTCATGGTACAGAATAAGGACCGGGAAATTGTCCTCGTGCCTTATCATCCAAAGTAAGTTAGTTCCGGACAACCCTTTCATACATTTCAATCATTCCTTCTCTCTCATACGGGGAATAATTTGAGGTGTCTTTTCCCCACAGCAACGGGCGCACCGTCCTTATCGTTCTTTACCCGCAAGTCTCCCACGCCGTGTATTTTGACCCTTCCAGAGACTACGAGAAAAAGGACTACACCCACATAATGAATATTCTAGATGATGCTCTCCAAGGCTTCAGCTTTAGAGGTGGCCACGTGCAGATCAGGAAACAAAGGAACAAGAAGATGGGTTTCGTGCATAAAACTAACTTCTCCTGCATCCATGTCCCAAAACCAAGCAAGAAGGATGGATTCTACATCCTCCATCTCATGATTCAGTTCAACACGGATCACCAAAAGCTTCGCATTAATAGCAGAAATGATGATCATATCTACAAGTGGCTAGAATCTCATGGAGAAGCGAATTATAAACTTAGAGATGACTTCTTTCGCATCCAAAGCGACATTGCGATGATCATCATGAAAGAAGTCGTCGATGAGAAGGGGATGTTCCACCACAGCCCTATATCGCGAGCTGACGTCCGAACTCGCATAGGCATACAACGTCTAGACCTCACGCCGTTCAAGAAGCTAGGGTTCGTCCTCGATGATATGGAAGGATGGAACTTCTAGTGATTTATGATGCCGATGATGATGATATGTGTCGGTTGAACTTGTATACTTTTTGTAGCGATGAAACTTTGTGATGTCCACACTCCCTGCCGAACTTGCGTAACACTACTTTGTTAGTTTGCGTACGATGACCTGCGTACCTCTAGTTAATTAATTTGCGTACTGTATATGTTGCATCTAGTTGCTAACCCTTTCTTTTTCGGTGTTGCTCTAGTATATTTTGTTACATATATATGATTGTACATCCTCTTCATTAACATGCATCTCTAACAGGTACCTAGTTTCTTGATGGCGAGATGGAAATGCTATGTCGTGTACAAAGGGAAGGTTCCGGGGGTGTACAATGAGTGGCATGAGTGTCAGGCGCAAGTGAATGGATTCACGGGCGCCAGCCATAAAGGCTTCAAAAGCAGACAAGAAGGAGAAGCTAGTTACTTGAGGTTCACGCTAGCGCGAGAGAGGACTCGTAACCGCCACCTCATGTAGTGCATAGTTCCGCTCTCACTCATAGTGATAGCTCTTCTTGCGTATACCTTTGTTTAGATGGATGACGTTGTTGTAGTTGCAAGTATTCGAGACTTGCATGTATTGCTATTTTCGAGATGATGACAAGATATCACTTTGTGTTGGATGATGATTATGATGAGACTATTTGTATGTACATGCTATGATTACATTTGTGGTCTCGCAGGCATTTGTATGTGTATCATGATGACATTTCTATGTGCTAAAGATTCTTCTACAAAGCTTGTTCAAATACAAAACAAATATGCCAAAAAAACTACTTAAATTAGCAGTAGCGAGTGTATAAAAGTTAGCAGCAGCGCCTCAATAGCAGTAGTGCGTCCAGGCAAAGCGCGCTAGCGCTACTAGCAGTAGCGAGCTTCCTCTAACCGCGCTGCTGCTACACTTGTGTAGCAGTAGCGCCGGTGTGCACGCGCTACGGCTATGAGTTAGCTGTAGCGCCTTATTAGTAGCGCCTGTCCCCGCGCTACTGATACATCTAAAACCCGCGCTGCTGCTAGCCTTTTCCCTAGTAGTGAGGACCTGGTAACAAAGGAGCTTACCATGGATCCGAAGACCAGGTCGCTTGAGCTTGTTCTGGCGAAGGAGACTAAAAGGAGTAGCGCGGGGTCGTCTCAGAGCACCCCTGCTTGGGACAACACTCTAAATAGGGCGTTGAACGTAATGAAAAACAAGGATAAGCTCAGTAAGCCATCGTCAGCTGGTCGTGTGGCCGACAAAGGCTTGTCCACAAAATGGTCGTCATACTATACCGCTGGTGGGCGAAAGGAGAAAAAGACCAGCTCGGAAAGTCAGTCGCGCGAGGTTGAAGCACTCAAGGCACAAGTGGCGCAGATTCCGGAGATTGTCCAAGAGCAAGTGCAACAACAACTGGGAACGACGCTCACTGCCATGGTGCCTACCTTGATTCATGGGATGACGACATGGATTCGGGTGGCCAACAGGGGCCGCTCCCAATTCCCAGCTTCACGACCAGCAACTCGCACAATGCGCAAGTGGCGCCATTGGTGTCTCCGGCAGCAGCGGTATTGGTTTCTCCGACACCGGCACGGCCGACATTGGAGCTTAATGCACCCGGGTGTACACCGGCCGGCACCTCGGCAGCAAGCGGCCCCTCCGTCTGTTGCACGCCCGCCGTTGGCGGTGCCTCGACATTAGCCGAGCTCGACGCCATCATCAGGGTAACTAATTAAGCCTCTCAGCCGAGGACTTCATCTCCTTGCCTTTGACTGGGCATCCCTGATGCCCTACATGTTTTCGCAGGGCACCGCCGATGTTCCATGCACTCTCCTGCACTTCGTGAATGACGAGTTGGTCCATGTCGCCAAGGGCAAAATCGTTCAACCGGGCAACCCCGTGTTCCACGGTAAAATGATGCCACCCACCGTGTATAGGGTTCAACTGGTTCGGGTGCTGCCAGGCTGCGACGAGTTGTTACCTCTGATTTGACCCGCCGGGCCCAACGAAGATGATCTGATGACCCTCAGCGTCTGCCAAAGCTGGCCCCTGCTTTGTCCGAAGATCCAGATTCGTTTGGGGGCGGGGGACACCACCCCAATGACAACACCGCCAGTCGTGCCGGCGCCAAGCCATGGCAAGACCGCCGCAAAGCTACCGGACATGCCGGACATCCCTATGGCATAGGATCCGAACATGCATATGGCACAGGATCTGTACGACGACAACAACGACGACGGCCGTACATTTAGCAACGTCGATAAGTACTTTGCCGAACATGGGTACGATGATGAATTCTGCGGGCCTCTTTCTTAAGAACCCAACCAAGACGACCGCGATCTAGCTGGTACGGCGGAGAAACCCAATTGCAACAGGCGTCATCTGGCGTTCAGTTCTCAGGAGACGCCTCCAGCTGCCAACTTTACCGAGCCTCAGATAGCCGAGGTGCCAAATATTATCAGCCCCAACAAACTCAAGAAGGCGGTCTGTGAGCAGAACTCGGTCCCATTACAATAGAAGAAGAAGGGACGAAAAAGAAAGAGTAACAAGGGTGCGAGCCAGCCGGCACCGAGTACGATCCGTACTCAGGACGGGCCACCTTCACCTAAGGATATCTCGAGGAGGGTGCATGTGGCGGGTACGGCGATGCTACCGACAAATATGCTCAATGCTGCAACCGGTGCTATGCGGAGTCTGCATGACAATGTTCTTTCTTTGGAGAAGCGGCGTCTCAGAGAGAATGATGTGGCATACCCGGTTTTCGTGGCCAAGGTGCCAGAGGGCAAGGGCTTTGTGGATGGCCCCATCGGGGGTACGATCGCCATGCGGTTTGATGACATCTTTGCTATGTTTAACCTTCATCCGCTGCACTACACCTTCGTTCGGCTGTTTTCGCTGAGTATGGAGATGCGGATCATTAGAGACAAGACCCCGGACATCGTGATAGTCGACCCCTTCTACATGCGTGCCAAGAACTTGTGCAGCGCTGGGGACCGGCATGTCGCGAGTTCTTACCTCGAAGGTGTCATTCTGGCAAACCCAGATAAGGATAACTTCCTCATGCCTTACTTTCCCGAGTAAGTCATCCCCTAACCGCCACGTAACATATGATTTCTTAGATTTCGATCGTTCTTTTTTTCCTAACATTCCGTGTTCTGTGCAGTGACACACATTGCACACTCATCCTCTTAAGCCCGAAATATTCCATGGCCACGTATTTTGACCCGGACCGTGACTTCAAGATAGATTACACAAATATCAAGAAAGTTCTTGATGATGTTATCCCCGGCTACGCCAAATCTGGAGGCACCTTCACCAAGCCAGTTCGTAGGCGGCACGGCACGCACGTGTTCGCCCACAATACAAAGTTCTCCTGCGTCAAGCAGCCACCTGGCGGTCAGAAGGATGCCTACTACGCCCTCCATCACATGCGGGCGATCGTACGGGACCATCATCACCTTCTGCTACCAGATAATCTCAAAGATTGGGCCGCGAGCTTGTCGGCAATCCAGGACACGGACATCAGACAAGAATTCTTTCGCATCCAGTCGGAGTTTGCGGAAATTATCCATCAAGATGTCCTTCGTACCTCGGGGAAGTTCTACCTCAAATATCAACCGTCCAATAGTGAGATAGACACAACGCTACAAATTCAGGCTGACAACGCCCGCGATTTCATGACCATCACGACGGACGGCGGCTTCATCCACGCTCCGGCCCCATGAGTCGAGTCGAAAGTAGTGATGCTATGTGTAGTTCTGAAACATTGATTAGCTCATGTTGTAATTAAACTTTAATGAACTTGTATGTCTCTTTGGTTTGGACAGTCGTTCAACTTAGATGTAATCGATGCTATTTATTAGTAGGACCATGAATCGTGCTATTAATGTCTTGCTTTTCTCTTCCAATCCTTTTGTTGCATACTTATATATTGCTTATGTATTGTCTGTTGTTTGGCTTGTGCGTAGAGATGCCGTCGTATGTCGTGTACAAGGGTAAGGTTCCAAGAGTCTACGACGACTGGGAGGAGTGTTGGAGACAGGTTCACCGTTTCAGCGGTAATAGTTACAAAGGGTACACCACTAGGGCGGAGGCAGAATGTAGATACGCCCACTATCTAGCGGGAGAGAGGAGGGAGCATTGGAGGAACTGGATGAAGACCAGTTTCATCGCAATGATGCTCATCGTGATGACCGCAACTCTCTTCTATGTGATGGTAGTTTAGATGATCGATATCGACTTGTAATGTGAAGACAAACTCGCTACTCACGGTCTCGAGACTTGTAATGTTCTATCTTTGTTCGGTCTTTTGAATTCGGAGACTAATATGATGAATTGTATTCGGAGACTAATCTTCTATTGTATTCGACGAATCTGTTGTTGCTGTGTGGTGTTGTCTAAATTCTGTCCAATAATATATTTTGTAACCTTTGAAAATATCAGAAAAGAAAAAAAATCCCTAATATTCATACTAGTGGCGCACCACACAAGACACTAATGGTGCACTGTGATAATCACACTAATGGCGCTTCACCCACTGGTGCGCCATTAGTATGCCAAAGCACATGGGTACATATGGCCCCCTGGGAGGCATTCTAATGGCGCACTGTGGGCTATACTAATGGCGCACTACGTGGTGCGCCATTAGAACACCAGATACTAATGACGCACCAGTGGTGCGCCATTAGAATTTAATTCTAATGGCGTGATGCTAGTGGCGCACCAGTAGTGCACCATTAGTAGGCAAAACTGGTGCGCCACTAGCATGCCTTTTCCTAGTAGTGCATGGTCAACAACCGAGAGGAATAAGGAGATGACTGTACATGGTGAGGATGGCAGTAGGGACCCAGCAGCATGCGCAGTAATTTTGTTTTTTCGGGATGGAGAAGGGTATCAACTGGGTTGTGCGGGACCCGTGGCCCGTCTAGCCCAGGCTTTTATTTCATATGTTTAAGACATGACCAGCCCAGTTTGTTTTTTTCCTTTCTGAAAAATGGCTAGCCAGCTATTTTGTTTTTTGCAGAATAACCAACATAGGCCTATTTGCTTTTCTACGCCCTGCTGGGCCGGAAATCTTTCAAGACAAGGAGGGATGCATTTTGCCCAGAAAATGGGCTATAAGTAATAAGAAATGGGCTATAAGTAATAAGAAATGGGCTATAAGTAATAATAAATGGGTTGTAAAATGAAAAAAAATACAACAAACAGGCAATTAGTTCCCAAATACTGTTTTCTTTTTGATTTTGATATTTTAAATTTCATTGTTTTTGTGCGGGTAAAATTTCATTGAATTTAAATTAATGTATATTTAGATTTAAAATTAATTTGAATCTGGCTAGAAATTTCGGGCTGTATGCTGTTTGGGACAGATTTGGAGGCTGACCTATGGGTCTACTAGGTTGATGTGTACTTTGGCTTTGTCAACTTAGTCCACAAACGATTCTAGCAGCAGTGACCGTGGGATGTTAATCCAACGGCTGTGCTGCTTCTTCAATATCTGATCTTCTAGCTCCAACCACCCAAAACAGCTCCGGTGGGACTGCCTGCTCCCGCCTCCCGGGGCCGGCTGTGCTGCCGCACAGGCTGCACCGCCCCACCCTACTTCATTGCTGGCCAGGCCATTCCTCTACTCACCCACACCTCCTGTTATTTTTCGGCAACGACAACCAGACCAGTAAACCCTCGTACTCCCCACTGCGTGGGCAAACATTGCCGAGTCTTCCCCGGCTCCGTGTCGTTCCCTTCCTAGGCCTCGCCATCGTCCACCGCCATGGTGCTCTCGGCGCGGCCTGGTCAACATGGTCAACGAAAGACATCCATTGGCCGTGGACTGTACGCGCAAAATAATGATTCCTCCACCTGACAGCTGGGACACACCAGAAGGGCCTCTGTATTTCGTGAAAAAAAACGTCCCCCCCACTGACATGTCGGACCCACCAGTTGTATCTTCACACGCAAGGAAGTGCCTCCTTATTATGCACAAAAAAATGAATACCCACCCTGCTAGATGGGACCCACCATAGTGGGAGGATGAATTGTGGGCCAACTAAGTTGACGGGGATGGAGGGCTTTGTCAACTTAGTCAATATGAACGATTCTAGCTCCAGTGACCGTACGATGTCCATCCAACGGCCATAGTGCTTCTTCAAACTCTGGTCTTCTTGCTCCAGCCGCCCAAAGCAGCACCAGTCGTGCCGCGTGCTCCTGCCTCTCGTGGCCGGCTGTGATGCCGCGGAGGCCTCACCGCCCCCTACTACTCCCATCGCTGGCCCAGGGTATCCCTCTACTCACCCACACCCCCTGTTATTCTGCGGCGACGGCAGCCTCATGCCGCAGCCGAACCAGTGAACCCTCGTACTCCTCTCCGCGTGGGCTACCACTGCTGCGTCTTCCCCGGTTCCGCGTCGTCCCCTTCCTAGGCCTCGCCATCATCCAGACCACCGCCCTGGTGCTCTCGGCGTGGTGTGGTCAACATGGTCAATGCCCGACTTCCATCGGAAGAGTACTGTACATGGAGAGGCTGACAGCTGGGTCCAGGCGGCCGCAAGGCAGTGCCTCCTTATTACGCGCAACTTAATTATTCCTCCACCTGACAGCAGGGACCCACCGGACGGGCCACCTTCTTTCGCGAAAAAAATGTTTCCCCCTGACTGCTGGGACCCACCGGACGGGCCAGCGTATTTCGTGAAAAAATGTTCCCCGAGCTGTCAACTCGGACCCATCGGAAGGGCCTCCTTATTACACAAAAAAATGAATACTCCCCTTGTTAGCTGGGACCCACCATGGTGGGAGGCTGACTTGTGGGCCTACTAAGTTGACTGGGACAGGGGCCTTTGTCAACTTTAGTTAATATAAACAATTCTAGCTGTAGTGACCGTACGATGTCCATCCAACGGCCTTAGTGCTTCTTCAACCTCTGGTCTTCTTGCTCCAGCTGCCCAAAGCAGCGCCGATCGTGCCGCATGCTCCTGCCTCCCGTGGCCGGCTGTGCTGCCGCGGAGTCCTCACCGCCCCTACTATTCCCACCGCTGGCCATGCACTGCGGCGACGGGAGCCTCACACCGCAGCCGAACCAGTGAACCCTCGTACTCCTCTCCGCGTGGGCTTCCACTGCCGCGTCTTCCCCGGCTCCCCGTCGTCCCCTTCCTAGGCCTCACCGTCGTCCACCACCCTGGTGCTGTCGGCCCGGCTTGGTCAACGTGGTCAAGGAACGACTTCCATCGGACGTGGACTGTACGTGGAGAGGCTGACAGCTGGGTCCGCGACCGCAGCAAGGAAGTGCCTCCTTATTATGTGGAAAATAATTATTCCTCCACCTGACAGCTGGGACCCACCAGACGGGCCACTGTATTTCATGAAAAAACATTTCCCCCTGACTGTTAGGACCCAGCAGCTACATCTTCGCATGCAAGGAAGTGCGTCGGGGCAAAAAAAACAAAACGATTCGCCCCTAACCACTGGGACCCACCAGCGATACCTTCGCACGCAAGGAAGTGCGTCCGGGCAAAA
>NC_041389.1:46171248-46224566 GCF_002162155.2 Triticum dicoccoides
AAAAAAACGATTCGCCCCCCTGACTGCTGGGACCCACTAGCTACATCTTCGCACGCAAGGAAGTGCGTCCGGGCAAAAAAATAAACGATTCGCCCCCCTGACTGTTGGGACCCACCAGCTACATCTTCGCTGGCAAGGAAGTGCGTCACAGTCGGGACCCACCTGGTCGAAGCGTACGTAGCGTTGTCATTCTGGTCGCGAACGTGTACGTACATACTGGTCGTTGTAGAGGCGCGCACGTAGCATGTATATGTATGTACAGCGGCGAGAGTGCAAGAAAGAAAATACGGCCACATACGTACATACAGGCAGGGTCTCGAACGCCTACTCGCGCATACGTACGGCCAGGGCTTGTGTACATGGCTGGGTCGGAACGGAGAAACATCGTCGTTGTCGTGTTCATGGGGAGGCAACGGAATGCGTTGTGTTCATGGGGAGGCAACAGAATGTGTCGTGTTCATCGGGAGGCAACAGAACGCATGGGAGCCAACCGGCTTGGACGGAACAGGCGATGGAAACGAGGCCCGGCGTACCGCACAATGGAGGAAACAGACCTCCTACGTTCGGAACAGGGTCCTGTTGATCAGGAGGGGTGTGGCGTACCGCAAAACGGAGGAAACGGACCTCCTACAGCTGAAACGGGGGTCCTGTTGATCGGGAGGGGTGTGGCATACCGCAAAATGGAGGAAACGGACCTCCTACGGTCGAAACGGGGGTCCTGTTGATTGGGAGGGGTGTGGCGTACCGCAAAATGGACGAAACGAACTTGTGTTGGAGCGCTACGGTCGAAACGTGGGTCCTGTTCATCGGGAGGGGTGTGGCGTGCCGCAAAACGGGACTCCACGGGATACTGTTCATCTCCACCATCGACCTCCTCCAGCCTCCACCGACTACCGTCGACCTCCTCCGGCCTCCACGGGCTGCTGTTCATCCAGCCTCCACCGTGCGCTACTCCACCGGCTACTGTTCAACCACCCCTCCACGGGCACCACTCCACCGTCTACTTTTCATCCATCCCTCCACACCACGGGGTCCTGTTCAACCACCCCTCCACGGCCACCCCTCCACCGTCTACTGTTCATCCAGCCCTCCACACCACGGGGTCCTGTTCATCCAGAGGCAACGCCACCGCTCACTCTTCATCCAACCCCCTCCCCCCACAACGCTCACTGTTCATCCAATCGATCGGCTTTAGTTAGCAGCAGTAGCGAAGGAATCGCTCCATCGGGTTCAGTTAACAGCCATCGAGCGATCGCTCGGGTTCAGTAACGTGTAGCCTGCAGTGCAATCGCTCGGGTTCAGTGAGAGCCCAACGCCTCGCTCGGGGTCAGTTAGAGCCAACGCCTCGCACACACGCGCGTACGTGTATGAGAGAAACACGCATCGCTCAGCCCCGGACCTCCCACCGTAACTGGTAACTCCCTGAAATTTTCCTCCCCCTCGCTTTTACCATGGTTTTTTCCGTCATGGACGGCCCAAAGAATGTCATGCAGCTGCGTCTCCGGCCCGCCCAAGATGAAAAGCCCATTTTATGTCATGATTATTTGTCATAGAAGTAGGAGCCCACCACATCTATGATGATACCGGGTTTTGTCACAATTATCGTCATAGAAGTGTCATATGTATGACAGAAAAAAATTTCGTTCGGCCCAAAATGTCATGGATGTGTCTTTTTTTGTAGTGACCACATTATGCATACCTCAAGTTCAAGATGCCAGGACCACGTGGGGTCATAACAGTCAACGGAAATATGGACCGCTCTCTCCGTACAGAAGAGCATACTGCAGCCCTCGCGGCGGAAGTACAATGCGGCCTCCTCCGACAAACAACCAATCCGGCAACGACAACCTCTAGCACCGTCAAGCGAGTCCGGAGCGCCCTGCAACAGGATCACCAGGCACGCAAAGAGCGCGACTAGCAGTCCCGCCTCCGCTTAAGACCCATCAAAATAGCATTTGTGCCACGCGTACACAATTACGCACTCGAAATACCATGGGCACAGGCGGAGGCGTAGCAGTGACTCAGTCAATAGTGCGGTATCACCGCAACATACCTTCATAACCTCCCCTTTTTATCTTTCAGGATATTGCTTTAGGGAAGCCTCTTCAAAAAAGCCGGATTGTCGGACTTACATAGGAGAGAAAACCAAGGAGGCAACAGGCTTTGCGCACAAAAGGAAATACCCAGGTGGAATCTGTTCACGATCGTTATACCTGTTTTATATACCTACATGCAGCCTGGCCTTGGATAGGACATGTTAAATAGTCCTATTTACTTCTGCTGAAACGCACCCATTGTAAACATACGCTTAAACGTATTATTCATCAACGGGAGATCATATGTAGCGTCAGCTTATTATTATTATTTGAGCATTTTTTCTGACAAATGTTTATTTAATATTGCATCCGTACACCTTGGTACGATCAATTTTGCCAGGGGCTCCTTATGGCACCTCATAATACGGCAAAACAAGTCCGAACACTTTCAACAGTGCGGCACCCCAAACTTATAGCACTATATGCATCAGCTCCGAATCACGTCTTGGGTCAATAGTTGGGTTTGCCCGGCTCCCTTGTTTTGGTACCTTACTTTCCGTTATATCAGCTAAGGTAGCGCAGGGAGAACTACTGCGATTGTGTCCCGGTTCTTCCGGACGAGCACCTCAGTAGAGAAAGCCAAAAACTGACCGGCATGATGTGGTGAGAGCTGGGCGCTGTTCGAGAGGTCTTAAAATCCTTAAAGATTTTTCCGCTTTAGGCGAGGAATCGACTTCGTCCGATCTAGGCGAATATAGCGCCCCAATTCGGCCTTCCGAATTCTAGGGGCTTCGCCGAAATTTAAAATTGTAGACTTCTATGGCTAAGTGAAAGTTATAAAGCCGCATAGCCGGATTGCCTTGTTCGCTGCGCCGGATACCTCCTTAAGGGACCAAAAATTTGGATAAAGAGTATCCGGGTTTTTCCAGGAACACCCCGGTACTAGTTACGTGGGGGCGGAAGCCGACGACTGGCCTACTTTCAGAATTTTATAAACAGCCGCACAAAAGGAAATATTTTAAATCAAACATAACTTCGTCTTAATATTACAACAACGACAGAGGTACATTTACTCAAGGATCGTGTCCTTGGTACATTCATCGGCCACGAGACGAGCGCCCTTCATAACGCCATTGTAATACTTCTCAGGATAGCAATGCGCCTTGCCGTCCGGCGGCCCGTCCTTCACCAGCTTCTCCGCATCCAGCTTGCCCCAATGCACCTTCACGCGGGCAAAGGCCCGGCGGGCAACCTCAATGCAAACGGATCGCTTGATAACTTCAAGCCGCGGACAGGCATTCACCATCCATTTGATCAGGCCGAAGTAGCTAGTGGGCAGGGGCTCACCAGGCCACATCCGAACTATGAAATCTTTCATAGCCACTTCGGCCTCCCTGTGGAGTTCGACCATCTACTTTAGTTGGTCACTCAGAGGCATTGGGTGTTCGGCCCCAGCATACTGGGACCAGAACAACTTCTCCTTTGAGCTCCCATCCTTGGCTCGGTAGAACTCCGCGGCATCTGATACCCTGCGTGGTAGATCTGCGAATGCCCCTGGAGAGCTCCGAATTCGGGTAAGTAAAAGAAACGCCTCCTCCACATGTTTGCTTTGCATAAAGAATGTCTTACCCACCGCTATCTTCTTGGCCGCCTGGATTTCATGTTGTGCCTTGTCGGCTTCGGCCTTGGCGTCTTTCATACTCGCAAGGACCTTCGCAAGCTCGGCCTCTTTCATCTTAAGATCATGCTCCAAGCACTCGAACTTCTTGCTGAGCTCCTGGAGCTCTTGCTGTACCTCGCCCACTCTAGCATCTTGCTTTTCGCGCTCCTTGCATTCCAAGGCCGCTTTGTCTTCGGCCTCAGACAATGCTTTTATCAGAGACGCCACTTCGGTGGTGCCCCCTGTTACACAGTCACGACGCTTCGTCGTTAGAATAACCAATTTTATCTATCCTTCATTACATGAGAGCGGGGAATCACTCACCTTTGTTCTCTTCGAGCTGCCTCTTCGTGAGGTCGAGCTCCCCCTGCGCCTTCTCCAGGTCCCGCTTTAGTCCGGTGACCTTGGCTGTGCGGACAGCAGCAGCAAGCAGCACAACCTGCTTATTCACATGCACACTTATTATTAAGACTCTTGCAGATTATAATTAACCCTCTGATTGGCTTTTGTTTTCGAACACCAAACAGAGTATCAGGGGCTACTACCTATCGGGTGGTAATTTCACACATTTTTATTTCTTACCTCAAAGCCTGTCAGGAGGCTGGTGCAAGCTTCGGTTAGTCCGCTCTTGGCGGACAAAACCTTCTGAATCACTGCACTCATAAGAGTACGGTGCTCTTCATCCATGGAAGTGCCGCGAAGCGCTTCCAGCAGATAATCCGACGCCTCAGGCGTAACGGAAGTCCTCGGCACAAAAGGCTTGCCCTCCCTAACGAGGGGCTGCCCGCCTGAGTCTAGAACCGTCGGAGGTTCCGGAACAGTGTTCGGCTGAGAGCCCAGCCTACTGCGGCTCTCATCGACACGATCCGCGGGGATCTTGAATCCCGCGTGTCCAACATCTGGAATTCTGCCTTGGGGCATCTCCAGAGTCACCTCCCCCTGCTCTAGGAGCCTTCGGGACAACACCTCTGTGTCATCTGCGGGCTGAGGATTAGTGGCCATCGGGAGCGAGTTCGTCGCTGAATCGCTCAGGGACCCATCCGAAGACTATACCTTGGGATGAACCCTGGCCGGACTGCATATATGTTTGACATTATAAAAATACTATGAAGTAAAATCATGATAGAGTGCGGATACTTACGATCACGCTAGGGGCTTCCCCCTAGGCAGCCACCCTTCCTCGCTATGGGCGGCCGTGGTGGAGTACTCTGGAAGGGACACCTTTCCCTTCTTGGACGTCCCAGCCTCCTCCTCCGGGGCGGCTTTCCTATTTTTCTCCTCCCCAGTGCGGGGAGGTAGAGTTTCTTCTTGCTTCCCCCCGCCTCCAAGGGAGGAATCTGCCTTGTCGTCGTCGGACGACAAGGGTATGACGGCCTTGCGCCGGGGGCCTTTCCCGGCCCCCTGGTCCGCCTTCTCAGGCCCCTCATCCTCTCCGGATGGGTTGGCCCCTTCTTCTTCTTCCTCCCCTTCAAGGGAGGAGTGTGCCTTGTCGTCTTCGGACGAGGCTTCCGGTACAACCTTACGCCGGAGACCCTTCCTGGTCCCAGGGGCCTTCTTTTCGGCCTTCTTCTCTGGTGCCTTGTAGGGCGCCGGGACTAGCATCTCCGTCAGGAGAGCATCAGCTGGGCCTTCTGGCAGCAGAGTCAGACAGTCAATCCACTCCGCTGTCTCCACATAGTCCTGATTAAATATGCACAATTACTTAAGACTCCCCCACGAATATATTGGGAAGAGCTGAATCCGGTGGTAGTCAAAAAACTCATCGGACGAGGAGGCCGTGCGGCATGAAGTCCACGGTCCTCGGATGTGGGAGGAGGTACTTCGGAGGCCTTGAATAGAGCCTTCCATGCGTCTTTATGCGTCATGCCGTAGAGCCTCCGAAGCGTCTGGTGTTCGGCCGGGACGAACTCCCACAAATTAAATGCCCGCCTTTGGCACGGAAGAATCCGGCGAACGAGCATGACCTGGATCACGTTGGCAAGCTTGATGTTCTTGTCCTTCATGCTCTTGATGCAGTTTTTTGGAGTCCGGTCAGCTCTGTAGGTTCGCCCCAGGCCAGGCCCTTCTTTTCCCAGGAGGTGAGCCGCATGGGGGTTCCGGATCGGAACTCAGGGGCCGCTGCCCAGTTGGCACTGCGCGGCTCGGTGATGTAGAACCACCCCGACTGCCACCCTTTCACGGTCTCCGCAGAGGAGCCATCAAGTCAGGTGACGTTAGGCATCTTGCCCACCATGGCCCCTTCGCACTCCGCGTGCTGGCTGCTCACGATCTTTGGCTTCACGCAGAAGATTTGCAGCCACAGGCCAAAGTGAGGCTTGATGCGGAGGAAGGCCTCCCATACGACGATGAACGCCGAGATGTTGAAGATAAAGTTTGGGGATAGATCATGGAAATCTAGCCCGTAGTAGAACATGAGCCCGCGGACGAAGGGATGAAGTGGAAACCCCAGTCCACGGACGAAGTGGGCGAGAAACACGGCCCTCTCGTGGGGTCCCAGGGTTGGAATGACCTGCCCGTCGTCTGGTAGCCGGTGCGCTATGTCTGCGGCCAAGTATCCGGCCGCCCGAAGATTCGTGATATGCTTCTCCTTCATAGTGGAAGCCACCCACTTGCCTCCTGCTCTGGACATATTCAGTTGTGTAGAGAGACTTGGACTAGGGCGCTGGAGCTCGAGGAGTTAAACATGAGCAAAGGAGGGGAAAGCGTGGGTGAAAATGGGGAGCCCTTATCCCTTTATAAAGGCGACGAAAGTGGTGCACCTCCTCACTCACCCGTTGAGAATCGCTTACTTCCCAAGCGCCACGATTGATGGCGTGGTGGGATTACCCATACCCATATTGATGAGAATCCCGTGATAAGGGGACACAATCTCTGCTTTGACAAGACGTGTCAAGGAAACCGCCTCGCAATATGCGTTGTGGCTAGTTGTGGGAAAACGGTTCGAATAATGACCCGACCGTAATGACATATCACGTCATCTAAAAAGTTGTCAGCTGAAGTATCGTTCTCTCTACGGTGGTATGTGAAGATCATTTTGCAGATCCGGACATGGTTTACGTGTTCGATGATTACCTTGGAGTATTCGGAGAAGGAACCCGCCTTGCAATGCCGAAGACAAGACTGCACGCCGGACTCATCGTCATTGAAGCCTAGTTCAGGGGCTACCGAGGGAGTCCTGGATTAGGGGGTATCCGGACAGCCGGATTATATACATCGTCCGGACTATTGGAGCGTGAAGATAAAAGATTCAAGACTCTGTCCCGTGTCCGGATGGGACTCTCCTTTGCGTGGAAGACAAGCTTGGTGATCCGGATATTATATTTTCTTCCTTGTAACCAACTCTGTGTAAATCCTAGCCCTCTCCGGTGTCTATATAAACCGGAGAGCTTGGTTTTTAGAAGGCCGATCACAATTACAATCATAATCATCATAGGCTAGCTTCTAGGGTTTAGCCTCTACGATCTCGTGGTAGATCTACTCTTGTACTACTCATATTGTCAATATTAATCAAGCAGGAAGTAGGGTTTACCTCCATCGAGAGGGCCCGAACCTGGGTAAACATTGTGTCCCTTGCTTCCTTTTACCATTAGCCTAAGACGCACAGATCGGGACCCCCTACCCGAGATCCGCCGGTTTTGACACCGACAACGGCCACTTGCGAAAGTGAGATCTAATAGAGATAATATGATAAGATAAATAAATTTTTGGTACTTTATAATATAGATAGGAAAAGTAAAGATGCAAATAAAAGTAGATTGAAAGCTTATATGATAAAAGATAGACCCGGCGGGCATAGGTTTCACTAGTGGCTTCTCTCAATATAGCATAAGTATTACGATGGGTGAACAAATTACTGTCGAGCAATTGATAGAAAAGCGAATAATTATGAGATTATCTTGGCATGATCATGTATATAGGCATCACGTCCATGACAAGTAGACCGACTCCTGCCTACATCTACTACTATTGCTCCACACATCGACCGCTATCCAGCATGCATCTAGAGTATTAAGTTCATAAAGAACAGAGTAACGCATTAACAAAGATGACATGATGTAGAGGGATATAAACTCATGGAATATGATATAAACCCCATCTTTTTATCCTCGATGGCAACAATACAATACGTGCCTTGCTGCCCCTGCTGTCACTAGGAAAGGACACCGCAAGAACCCAAAGCTAAGCACTTCTCCCATTGCAAGAAAGATCAATCTAGTAGGCCAAACCAAACTGATAATTCGAAGAGACTTGCAAAGATAACTTAATCACACGTAAAAGAATTCAGAGGAGATTCAAATATTTCTCATAGATAAACTTGATCATAAACCCACAATTCATCGGATCTCGACAAACACACCGCAAAAAGAGTTACATTGAATAGATCTCCAAGAAGATCAAGGAGAACATGGTATTGAGATTCAAAGAGAGAGAAGAAGCCATCTAGCTAATAACTATGGACCCGAAGGTCTGTGGTAAACTACTCACAACTCATCGGAGAGGCCTTGGAGATGATGTCGAGGCCCTCTGTGGTCGATTCCCCTTCCGGCGCAGCACCAGCGAAGGCTCCAAGATGGGATCTTGCGGATACATAAGGTTACGATGGTGGAAATAGTTTTTCGTGGGCTCCTTTGATGTTCTCGGGGTACGTGGGTATATATAGGAGGAAGAAGTAGGTCGGTGGATGCCCGAGGGGCCCATGAGACAGGGGGCGTGCCCAGTAGGGGGGCGCCCTCCACCCTCATGGCTTCCTCGATTGCTTCTTGACTTGCACTCCAAGTCCTCTGGATCACGTTTGTTCCAAAAATCACGCTTCCGAAGGTTTCGTTCCGTTTGGACTCCATTTGATATTCCTTTTCTTTGAACACTGAAATAGGAAAAAAAACAGCAATACGGGCTGGGCCTCCGGTTAGTAGGTTTGTCCCAAAAATGATATAAATGTGTAAAGTAAAGCCCATAAACATCCAAAACGGGCAGTATAATCGCATGGAACAATAAAAAATTATAGATACATTGGAGACGTATCAATAGGCCCTTCGTAGAGGGAAGCAGGGATTTGCAGAGGTGCTGGAGCTCGAGTTTTGAAACCGAGATAAATAATATTTTGAGTGGCATAATTTCATTGTCAACATAACAACCAAGAGAGCTTAGTATCTTCCATGCTACATACATTATAGGTGGTTCCCAAACAGAATGGTAAAGTTTATACCCCCCCCCCCGCCCGCCACCAACGAGCATCAATCCATGGCTATCCCGAAACAACGGGTACCGTCCAACTAACAACAATCCTGGGGGAGTTTTTGTTTGCAATTATTTTGATTTGATTTGAGCATGCGACTGGGCATCCCGGTTACCGACCATTTTCTCGTGAATGATGAGCGGAGTCCATTCATCGTGAGAATAACCCACCTAGCATGGAATATATAGATAACCTAGTTGATACATGAGCTATTCGAGCATACAAAACAAAAGTTCATTTGAAGGTTTGGAGTTTGGCACATACAAATTTACTTGGGCAGGTAAATACCGCATATAGGAAGGTATGGCGGACTCATATGGAATAACATTGGGGTTTATGGAAGTGGATGCACAAGCAGTATCCCGCTTAGTACAAGTGAAGGATAGAAAGAGACTGGGAAGCGCCCAACTAGAGAGTGACAACAGTCATGAACATGCATTGAGATTAACCAACAATGAGTGCAAGCATGAGTAGGATATAAATCACCATGAACATAAATATCGTGGAGGCTATGTTGATTTTGTTTGAACTACATGCATGAACATGTGCCAAGTCAAGCCACTCAAATCTTTCAAAGGACGATACCACCTTATCATACCACATCACAGCCATTTTAATAGCATGTTGGCACACAAGGTAAACCATTATAAACTCCTAGCTAATTAAGCATAGAATGAGCAACTATAATCTCTAATTTTCATTGCAAACATGTTTCATTCATAATAGGCTGAATCAGGAATGATGAACTAATCATATTTACAAAAACAAGATAGGTCGAGTTCATACCAGCTTCTCCCATCTCAATCATTTCATCATATATCGTCATTATTGCCTTTCACTTGCACGATCGAACAGTGTGGATAATAATAATAGTGCACTTGCATTGGACCGAGCTGGAATCTGCAAGCATTTAATTCAAAGGAGAAGACAAGGTAATATGGGATCTTGGTTAGATCAACAATAATGCATATGAGAGCCACTCAACATTTTCATCGTGGTCTTCTCCTCTCGACCCCCAAAGAAAAGAAAATAACTTCAAAGAAAACTAAACCTATTTACATGGGAAAGCTCCCAACAAGCAAAAGAAGAATGGGAAATCTTTTTGGGTTTTCTTTTAATAATACTACTACAAGCATGGAAAGTAAACTAGCTAAGGCTACAACTAATTTTTTTGGTTTTTCTAAAGGTTTTCCAAACACACAAGAAGAAAGCAAGAAAATAAACTAGCATGGATAGTACAATGAAAAAGTATGAGCACCGACAACTAGAATGAGTGTGTGAACATGAATGTAATGTCGGTGAGAAATACGTACTCCCCCAAGCTTAGGCTTTTGGCCTAAGTTTGTCTATGCCCATGGATCAAAGTGGTCCTCTCTGGTGTACTGAGGACGGTCCTTGGGGTGCTACTAGTTAGCGAGCTCCTCCGGATCCCACTGATAAATAGACTCCCGATATGGATCAAGAGCTGGCTCTGGCTCTGGCTCTGGGACTCGTGTCAGCTCCCAGTATGCAGAAATGTCCTTGGGCAGGATGAGGTATGTGCCTGAATGTATATTAAACAAAGACGGTGCAGGCAAGTTAATAGTCTCACAATTAGTTTTACCAAATATCAAGTTATACTTAAGTATCTTCTTCTTATTTTTAACAATAAAGTCATGTGCTACCATAGTCTTATAGTCTAGCAAAATAGTGGGCAACAACTTTTCCTTTTTCTCATGATGCCTAATAGGTATCTCAAAGTGTTTATCAAGGCGTGAAGCAAAGAAACCTCCAAAGATGGGGCCTTTTGTACGGTTCAGAATTAATCGTTTAGCAACAATAGTGCCTAAACTGAAAGTTGTGTCACGAAATAAAGCATGGAGCAAAATAGCAAGGTCTGGAGCACTAAGGTTCCCACTGTTCCCGCGACCAATTAAGCATCTACTAGAAAATATCGCAAAGTAACGTAGAAGAGGAAAATGTATACTAGTAGTCCTTGCATATGAAACTTTTCTCGTTTCCCCTATAGCAATTTGATCAATAAATCCATCCACATCACGAGGGTGTGGTTCCTCGATGCTACCCGCAAAGGGCAGCTTGCAAACTACACAAAAATCATAGAGTGACATCTCCTTAAACTCATCATATAAATAAAACTCCACTGAAGGTGGTGATTTTCTAGCATGGGAATAAAAGTTTTGAACGAAAATATTAGTGAGTAGGAGATACTGTTCACACTGGTCATGGAGGAAGTCGGTGAGGCCTGCATTCTCAGCCAAATATTAAAAGTCGTCATGAATTTTGGTGGCCCTTAAGAACAAATCACAAGGCTATTCACACGGTCGAACCTCTGCAGTGCTAGGAAGATTGTACTTCGGCTTTTTATTCTCTTGATTCTTCTGGTCCTTCGAGCTTCGGCTCGAGGAGCCTCTCAACAATCTCTTCATCATTTTCTTTCTCTGAAAATTTTAGTGACTCAAAATAAAAGTGAACCAAACTCAACAAGATTGATAGCAACTACTCCAATAAGTGCTTAAAGACTATATCATGCATTGGACCATATGAATTTGACATGAAAGCTCAAGAATAGGGTCGCCTTAGCAGCAAAAATTTGCAATAAATAAAGCACTAGAGCAAAAACTAATTGGACCAATGGAGGAGTCACATACCGAAGAACAATCCCCCAAAGCAGTTTTGTGAATGGAACTTTGAGCAAGGAGATCGAAAATGGCAGCAAAACAAGCTAGAACACGGGTTTGAGCTAGGAGATGTTTTTTTCTGGAGGAATACGAAGTGTGTGGGTGATGGAATAAGTGGAGGGGGTCCACGTGGGGCCCACGAGGCAGGGGGTGCGCCCTGAAGGAAATATGCCCTAGAGGCAAAAATAAAATTATTATTTCTTTCCTTTTTTCATGATAAATGTTTATTATTCATGCTATAATTGTATTAACCGGAAACTTAGTACATGTGTGAATACATAGAAAAAACATATTGTCCCTAGTATGCCTCTACTTGACTAGCTCATTAATCAAAGATGGTTATGTTTCCTAACCATAGACATGTGTTGTCATTTGATGAACGGGATCACATCATTAGGAGAGAATGATGTGATGGACATGACCCATTCGTTAGCTTAGCATTAGGATCGTTATAGTATCATTGCTACTGCTTTCTTCATGACTTATACAAGTTCCTCAGACTATGAGATTATGCAACTCCTGAATACCGGAGGAACACTTTGTGTGCTACCAAACGGCACAACATAAATGGGTGATTATAAAGGTGCTCTACAGGTGTCTCCGAAGGTGTTTGTTGGGTTGTCATAGATCGAGATTAGGATTTATCACTCCGTGTTTCGGAGAGGTATCTTTGGGCCCTCTCGGTAATACTCACTATAAGCCATGAAATTATTGTGACTAATGAGTTAGTTGGAGGATGAAGTATTATAGAACGAGTAAAGAGACTTGTCGGTAACGAGATTGAACTAGGCATGTTGATACCGACAATCGAATCTCGGGCAAGTAACATACCCATGACAAAGGGAACAATGTATGTTGTTATGCGGTTTGACCGGTAAAGATCTTCGTAGAATATGTATTAACCAATATGAGCACTAGGTTCTGCTATTGGTTATTGATCGCAGACGTGTCTCGGTCATGTCTACATAGTTCTGTTGGGGAACGTAGCAGAAATTCAAAAAATTTCCTACAAATGACCAAGATCTATCTATGGAGAGACTAGCAACGAGAGAGAGGAGAGTGCATCTACATACCCTTGTAGATCGCTGAGCGGAAGCATTCAAGAGAACGGGGTTGAGGGAGTCGTACTCGTCCTGATCCAAATCACCGGAGATCCTAGTGCTGAACGGGCGGCACCTCCGCGTTCAACACACGTGCAGCTAGGTGACGTCTCCCATGCCTTGATCCAGCAAGGATAGAGGGAGAGGTTGAGGAAGACTCCATCCAGCAGCAGCACAACGGCGTGGTGGTGATGGAGGAGCGTGGTAATCCAGCTGGGCTTCGCCAAGCACCGCGAGAGACAAGGAGAAAGAGAGGTAGGGCTGCGCCAGGGAGAGGTGGAAACTCTTGTGTATGCAGCCCCAAATACCTCAAGTATATATAGGGGAGAGGGAGGGGGGTGCGCCCCCTCTAGGGTTCCCACCCCAAGGGGTACGGCAGCCCCAAACCCATCTAGGGTGGCGGCCAAGGGGGGGAGAGGGGGAAACTTGCCCCCCAAGCAAGGTGGGGAGCCCCCTCCCCAAACCCTAGGCGCCATAGGCCCTTGTGGGGCGTGCACCAGCCCACCTGGGGCTGGTCCCCTCCCACACTTGGCCCATGCAGCCCTTTGGGGCCGGTGGCCCCACTTGGTGGACCCCCGGGACCCTCCCGGTGGTACCGGTACATTACCGATAAAACCCGAAACTTTTCCGGTGACCAAAACAGGACTTCCCATATATAAATCTTTATCTCCAGACCATTCCGGAACTCCTCGTGACGTCCGGGATCTCATCCGGGACTCCGAACAACATTCGGTAACCATGTATATCTATTCCCTATAACCCTAGCGTCATCGAACCTTAAGTGTGTAGACCCTACGGGTTCGGGAACCATGCAGACATGACCAAGATGTTCTCCGGTCAATAACCAATAGCGGGATCTGGATACCCATGTTGGCTCCCACATGTTCCACGATGATCTCATCGGATGAACCACGATGTCAAGGACTCAATCGATCCCGTATACAATTCCCTTTGTATAGCGGTATTATACTTGCCCGAGATTCGATCATTGGTATGCCGATACCTTGTTCAATCTCGTTTCCGGCAAGTCTCTTTACTCGTTCCATAACACATCATCCCGTGATCAACCCCTTGGTCACATTGTGCACATTATGATGATGTCCTACCGAGTGGGCCCAGAGATACCTCTCAGTCACACGGAGTGACAAATCGCAGTCTCGATTTGTGCCAACCCAACAGACACTTTCGGAGATACTCGTAGTGCACCTTTATAGCCACCCAGTTACGTTGTGACGTTTGGTACACCCAAAGCATTCCTACGGTATGTGGGAGTTGCACAATCTCATGGTCTAAGGAAATGATACTTGACATTAGAAAAGCTTTAGCATATGAACTACACGATCTTTGTGCTAGGTTTAGGATTGGGTCTTGTCCATCACATCATTCTCCTAATGATGTGATCCCGTTATCAACGACATCCAATGTCCATGGTCAGGAAACTGTAACCATCTATTGATTAACGAGCTAGTCAACTAGAGGCTTACTAGGGACATGGTGATTTCTATGTACCCACACATGTATCTGAGTTTCCTATCAATACAATTATAGCATGGATAATAAATGATTTATCATGAACAAGGAAATATAATAATAATAACTAATTTATTATTGCCTCTAGGGCATATTTCCAACAGTCTCCCACTTGCGCTAGAGTCAATAATCTAGTTCACATCGCCATGTGATTAACATAACAGGTCACATCGCCATGTGAGCAACATCCAAAGAGTTTACTAGTGTCACTAAACTAGTTCACATCATCGTGTGATTAAGACTCAATGAGTTCTGGGGTTTGATCATGTTTTGCTTGTGAGAGAGGTTTTAGTCAACGGATCTGTAACATTCAGATCCGTATGTACTTTGCAAATCTCTAGGTCATATTGTAAATGATGCTTCCACGCTCCACTTGGAGCTATTCCAAATGGTTGCTCCACTATATGTATCTGGTTTGCTACTCAGAGTCACTCGGATAGGTGTTAAAGCTTCATCGACGTAACCCTTTACGTCGAACTCTTTATCACCTCCATAATCGAGAAACATATCCTTATTCCTCTAAGGATAATTTTGACCGCCATCTGGTGATCCACTCCTTGATCACCTTTGTACCCTCTTGCCAGATATGTAGAAAGGCACACATCAGGTGCGGTACACAGCATAGCATACTATAGAGCCTACGTCTAAAGCATAGGGGGCGACCTTCATCCTTTCTCTCTTTTCTGCCGTGGTCGAGCTTTAAGTCTTAACTTCATACCTTACAACTCATGCAAGAACTCCTTCTTTGACTGATCCATCTCGAACACCTTCAAGATCATGTCAAGGTATATGCTCATTTGAAAGTACCATTAAGCGTTTTTTGATCTATCCTCATAGATCTTGATGCTCAATGTTCAAGTAGCTTAATCCAGGTTTTCTATTCAAAAACACCTTTCAAATAACCCTATATGCTTTCTAGAAATTCTACATCATTTCTGATCAACAATATGTCAACAACATATACTCATCAGAAATTCTATAGTGCTCCCACTCACTTATTTGGAAATACAAGTTTCTCATAAACTTTGTATAAACCCAAAATCTTTGATCATCTTATCAAAGTGCATATTCCAACTCCGAGATGCTTACTCCAGTCCATGGAAGGATCACTGGAGCTAGCATACCTTTTAGCATCCTTAGGATCGACAAACCTTTCTGATTGTATCACATACAACCTTTCCTTACGAAAACTGGTAAGGAAACTCATTTTGACATCCATCTGCTAGATTTCATAAATGCAGCTAATGCTAACATGATTCCGACGGACTTAAGCATCGTTACGGATGAGAAAATCTCATCGTAGTCAACTCCTTGAACTTGTGAAAAACTCTTCGCCACAAGTCGAGCTTCATAGACGGTGACATTACCGTCCACGTCCGTCTTCTTCTTAAAGATCCATTTATCTCAATGGCTTGCCGATCATCGGGCAAGTCCACCAAAGTCCATGCTTTGTTCTGATACATGGATCCTACCTCGGATTTCGTGGCTTCTAACCATTTGTCGGAATTTTGGCCCACCGTCGCTTCTCCATAGCTTGTAGGTTCATTGTTGTCTAGCAACATGACCTTCAAGACAGGATTACTGTACCACTCTGAAGTAGTACGCATCCTTGTCACCCTACGAGGTACGATAGTGACTTGATCCAAAACTTCATGATCACTATCATAAGCTTCTACTTCAATTGGTGTAGGCGCCATAGGAACAACTTCCTGTGCCCTGCTACACACTTGTTGAAGTGACGGTTCAATAACCTCATCAAGTCTCCACCATCCTCCCACTCAATTCTCTAGACAAACCTTTCCTCGAGAAAGGACCCGATTCAAGAAACAATCCCTATTGCTTTCGGATCTGAATTAGGAGGTATACCAACTATTTTGGGTGTCCTATGAAGATGCATTTTATCCGTTTTGGGTTCGATCTTATCAACCTGAGACTTTTCACATAAGCGTCGCAGCCCCAAACTTTTAAGAAACGACAACTTAGGTTTCTCCAAACCATAGTTCAAATGGTGTCGTCTCAAAGGAATTACGTGGTGCCCTATAAAGTGAGTGCGGTTGTCTCTAATGCCTAACCCATGAATGATAGTGGTAATTCGATAAGAGACATCATGGTACGCACCATATCCAATAGGGTGCAACTATGATGTTCAGACACACCATCACACTATGGTGTTCCAGGCGGTATTAATTGTGAAACAATTTCCACAATGTCTTAATTGCATGCCAAAGCTCATAACTCAGATACTCATCTCTATGATCATATCATAGACATTTTATCCTCTTGTCACGATGATCTTCAACTTCACTCTAAAATTACTTGAACCATTCAATAATTCAGACTTGTGTTTCATCAAGTAAATATACTCAGTATCTACTCAAATAATCCGTGAAGTAAGAACATAATGATATCCACTGCGTGCCTCAGCACTCATTGGACTGCACACATAAAAATGTATTACTTCCAACAAGTTGCTTTCTTGTTCCATTTTACTGAAAACGAGGCTTTCAGTCATCTTGCCCATGTGGTATGATTTGCATGTCTCAAGTGATTCAAAATCAAGTGAGTCCAAAACGGTCCATTTGCATGGAGTTTCTTCATGCATATACACAAATAGACATGGTTCGCATGTCTCAAACTTTTCAAAAATGAGTGAGTCCAAAGATCCATCAACATGGAGCTTCTTCATGCGTTTTATACCAATATGACTTACATGGTAGTGCCACAAGTAGGTGATACTATCATTACTATCTTATATCTTTTAGCATGAACATGTGTATCACTACGATCGAGATTCAACAAACCATTCATTTTGGGAGCAAGACCATTGAAGGTATTATTCGAATAAACAGAGTAACCATTATTCTCCTTAAATGAATAACCGTATTGCGATAGACATAATCCAATCATGTCTATGCTCAACGCAAACACCAAACTCAATGGTAGAGGGAGCGTGCGATGCTTGATCACGTCAAGATTGGAAAACACTTCCAACACATATCATCAGCTCACCTTTAGCTAGTCTCCGTTTATTCCGTAGCCTTTTATTTCGAGTTACTAACACTTAGCAACCGAACCGGTATCTAATACCCTGGTGCTACTAGGAGTACTAGTAAAGTACACATTAACATAATGTATATCCAATATACTTCTATCGACCTTGTCAGCCTTCTCATCTACCAAGTATCTAGGGTGATTCTGCTCCAGTGGCTGTTCCCCTTATTACAGAAGCACTTAGTCTCGGGTTTGGGTTCAACCTTGGGTTTCTTCACTAGAGCAGCAGCTAATTTGCCGTTTCATGAAGTATCCCTTCTTGCCCTTGCCCTTTTTGAAACTAGTGGTTTTACTAACCATCAACAATTGATGCTCGTACTTGACTTCTACTTTCGCAGTGTCAAACATCGCGAATACTTCAAGGATCATCATATCTATCCCTGATATGTTATAGTTCATCATGAAGCTCTAGCAGCTTGGTGGTAATGACTTTGGAGAAACATCACTATCTCATCTGGAAGATCAACTCCCACTCGATTAAAGTGATTGTTGTACTCAGACAATCTGAGCACAAGCTCAACGATTGAGTTTTTCTCCCTTAGTTTGCTGGCTAAGAAAATCGTCAGAGGTCTCATACCTCTTGACGTGGGCACGAGCCTGAAATCCCAATTTCAGCCCTCGAAACATCTCATATGTTCCACGACGTTTCGAAAACGTCTTTGGTGCCTCTACTCTAAACCATTTAACTGAACTATCACGTAGTTATCAAAACGTGTATGTCAGATGTTCGCAACATCCACAGACTATGTTCGAGGTCCAGCACACCGAGAGGTGCATTAAGGACATAAGCCTTCTACGAAGCAACGAGGACAATCCTCAGTTCACGGACCCAGTCCGCATAATTGCTACTATCAACTTTCAACTAAATTTTCTCTAGGAACATATCTAAAACAGTAGAACTAAAGCGCGAGCTATGACATAATTTGCAAGAATCTTTTGACTATGTTCAGGATAATTAAGTTCATCTTATGAACTCCGACTCAGACAGACATCCCTCAAGTCATCTAAGTGATTACATGATTCGAGTCAACTAGGCTGTGTCCAATCATCACGTGAGACGGACTAGTCATCATTGGTGAACATCTTCATGTTGATCGTATCTACTATACGACTCATGCTCGACCTTTCGGTCTCTTGTGTTCCGAGGCCATGTCTGTACATGCTAGTCTCGTCAAGTCAACCTAAGTGTTTTGCGTGTGTAAATCTGGCTTACACCCGTTGTATGTGAACGTTAGAATCTATCACACCCGATCATCACGTGCTGCTTCGAAACGACGAACTTTAGTAACGGTGCACAGTTAGGGGGAACACTTTCTTGAAATTTTAATGAGGGATCATCTTATTTACTACCGTCGTTCTAAGCAAATAAGATGTATAAACATGATAAACATCACATGCAATCAAATAGTAACATGATATGGCCAATATCATTTTGGTCCTTTTGATCTCCATCTTCGGGGCTCCAAGATCATCATCGTCACCGGCATGACACCATGATCTCCATCATCATGATCTCCATTATCGTGTCTCCATGAAGTTGTCTCGCCAACTTATTACTTCTACTACTATGGCTACCAGTTAGCAATAAAGTAAAGTAATTACATGGCGTTGTTCAATGACACGCAAGTCATACAATAAATAAAGACAACTCCTATGGCTCCTGCCGGTTGTCATACTCATCGACATGCAAGTCGTGATTCCTATTACAAGAACATGATCAATCTCATACATCACATATCATTCATCACATTATTCTTGGCCATATCACATCACGTAGCATACCCTGCAAAAACAAGTTAGACATCCTCTAATTGTTGTTTGCATGTTTTACGTGGCTGCTATGGGTTTCTAGCAAGAACGTTTCTTACCTACGCAAAAACCACAACGTGATATGTCAATTGCTATTTACCCTTCATAAGGACCCTTTTCATCGAATCCGATCCGACTAAAGTGGGAGAGACTGGCACCCGCTAGCCACCTTATGCAACAAGTGCATGTCAGTCGGTGGAACCTGTCTCACGTAAGAGTACATGTAAGGTCGGTCTGGGCCGCTTCATCCCACGATGCCACCGAATCAAGATAGAACTACTAACGGCAAGTAAATTGACAAAATCGACGCCCACAACAACTTGTTTTCTACTCGTGCATAGAAACTACGCATAGACCTGGCTCTGATACCACTGTTGGGGAACGTAGCAGAAATTCAAAAAATTTCCTACGAATCACCAAGATCTATCTATGGAGAGACTAGCAACAAGAGAGAGGAGAGTTGAGATCGCTGAGCGGAAGCGTTCAAGAGAATGGGGTTGAGGGAGTCGTACTCGTCGTGATCCAAATCACCGGAGATCCTAGTGCCGAACGGACGGCACCTCCGCGTTCAACACACGTGCAGCCCGGTGACGTATCCCATGCCTTGATCCAGCAAGGATAGAGGGAGAGGTTGAGGAAGACTCCACCCAGCAGCAACACAACGGCGTGGTGGTGATGGAGGAGCGTGGTAATCCAGCAGGGCTTCGCCAAGCACCGCGAGAGACAAGGAGAAAGAGAGGTAGGGCTGCGCCAGGGAGAGGTGGAAACTCTTGTGTATGCAGCCCCAAATACCTCAAGTATATATAGGGGAGAGGGAGGGGGTGCGCCCCCTCTAGGGTTCCCACCCCAAGGGGTGCGGCAACCCCAAACCCATCTAGGGTGGCGGCCAAAGGGGGAGAGGGGGAAACTTGCCCCCCAAGCAAGGTGGGGCGCCCCCTCCCCAAACCCTAGGCGCCTTGGGCCCTTGTGGGGGGGGGGGCGCACCAGCCCACCTGGGGCTGGTCCACTCCCACACTTGGCCCATGCAGCCCTCTGGGGCTGGTGGCCCCACTTGGTGGACCCCCGGGACCCTCCCGGTAGTCCCGGTACATTACCGATAAAACCCGAAATTTTTCCGGTGACCAAAACAGGACTTCCCATATATAAATCTTTACCTCCGGACCATTCCGGAACTCCTCGTGATGTCCGGGATCTCATCCAGGACTCCGAACAACACTCGGTAACCACGTATATCTATTCCCTATAACCCTAGCGTCATCGAACCTTAAGTGTGTAGACCCTACGGGTTCGGGAACCATGCAGACATGACCGAGACGTTCTCCGGTCAATAACCAACAGTGGGATCTGGATACCCATGTTGGCTCCCACATGTTCCATGATGATCTCATCGGATGAACCACGATGTCAAGGACTCAATCGATCCCGTATACCATTCCCTTTGTCTAGCGGTATTATACTTGCCCGAGATTCGATCGTTGGTATGCCGATACCTTGTTCAATCTCGTTACCGGCAAGTCTATTTCCTCGTTCCGTAACACATCATCCCGTGATCAACCCCTTGGTCACATTGTGCACATTATGATGATGTCCTACCGAGTGGGCCCAGAGATACCTCTCCGTCACACGGAGTGACAAATCCCAGTCTCGATTTGTGCCAACCCAACAGACACTTTCGGAGATACCCGTAGTGCACCTTTATAGCCACCCAGTTACGTTGTGACGTTTGGTACACCCAAAGCATTCCTACGGTATCCGGGAGTTGCACAATATCATGGTCTAAGGAAATGATACTTGACATTAGAAAAGCTTTAGCATATGAACTACACGATCTTTGTGCTAGGCTTAGGATTGGGTCTTGTCCATCACATCATTCTCCTAATGATGTGATCCCGTTATCAACGACATCCAATGTCCATGGTCAGGAAACTGTAACCATCTATTGATTAACGAGCTAGTCAACTAGAGGCTTACTAGGGACATGGTGATGTCTATGTACCCACATATGTATCTGAGTTTCCTATCAATACAATTATAGCATGGATAATAAACGATTTGTCATGAACAAGGAAATATAATAATAATAACTAATTTATTATTGCCTCTAGGGCATATTTCCAACAAGTTCTCGAACACGTAGGGTCTGCATGCTTAACGTTCGATGACGATTGGTATTACGAGGTTATGTGATTTGATGTACCGAAGGTCGTTCGGAGTCCAGGATGAGATCACGGACATGACGAGGATTCTTGAAATGGTTGAGACATAAAGATTGATATATTGGAAGACTATATTCGGACACCAGAATAGTTCCAAGGTGTATCGGGTATTTTCCGGAGTACCGGGGGGATTACCGGAACCCCTCGGGGGGTTAATGGGCCTCATGGGCCAAGTCGTGGAAGAGAGGAGGTAGGCCAATGTGTAGCACACTCCCCCCTAGCCCAAACCGAGTTGGACTAGGGGGGCGGCCCGCCTTTCCTTCTCTCCCCCCTCCTTCCCCCTTCTCCTTGTTGGAATAGGAAAGGGGGGGGGGGGGCGATTCCTACTTGGAGTAGGACTGCCCCCCATGGCGCTCCTCCTCCCCTGGTCGGCCTCCTCCTCCCTCCCTCCTTTATATACGGGGGAGGGGCGCCCCAAAGACACACAAGTTGGTCTTTAGCCGTGTGCGGTGCCCCCTCCATAGATTTCCACCTCGGTTATATCATCGTAGTGCTTAGGCGAGGCCCTGCGCCGGTAACTTCATCATCACCGTCACCACGCCGTCGTGCTAACGGAACTCTCCCTCGGCCTCAACTGGATCTAGAGTTCGAGGGATGTCACCAAGCTGAACGTGTGCAGATCGCGGATGTGCCGTGCGCTCGTACTTGATCGGTTGGATCGCGAAGACAATCGACTACATCAACTGTGTTACTTAACGCTTCCACTTTCGGTCTACGAGGGTACATGGACACACTCTCCCCTCTCATTGTTATGCATCACCTAGATAGACCTTGCATGATCGTATGATTTTTTTTGAAATTACTGCGTTCCCCAATAGTGGCATCCGAGTCAGGTCTATGCGTAGATGTTATATGCACGAGTAGAACACAAAGAGTTTTGGGCGATAAGAGTCATACTGCTTACCAACAATGTCTTACTTTGATTCGACGGTATTGTTGGATGAAGAGGCCCGGACCAACATTACATGACTGCGTTCATGAGACTGGTTCTACCGATGTGCTTATGCACATAGGTGGCTGGTGGGTGCCTGTTTCTCCAAGTTTAGTTGAATCGAGTTTGACTACGGCCGGTCCTTGTTGAAGGTTAAAACAACACACTTGACGAAAAATCGTTGTGGTTTTATTGCGTAGGTAAGAACGGTTCTTGCTAGAAGCCCGTAGCAGCCACATAAAACTTTCAACAACAAAGTAGAGGACGTCTAACTTGTTTTTGCAAGGCTTGCTGTGATGTGATATGGTCAAGGCATGATGTCATATAAATTGTTGTATGAAATGGTCATTGTCGGTGTCAAAACCGGCGGATCTTGGGTAGGGGGTCCCGAACTGTGCGTCTAGGCGGATGGTAACAGGAGACAAGGGACACGATGTTTTACCCAGGTTCGGGCCCTCTTGATGGAGGTAAAACCCTACGTCCTGCTTGATTGATATTGATATTGTGGATGTTTACAAGAGTGGATCTACCACGAGATCAAGGAGGCTAAACCCTAGAAGCTAGCCTATGGTATGATTGTAATGGTTGTTGTTGTGTCCTACGGACTACAGCCATCCGGTTTATATAGACACCGGAGAGGGTTAGGGTTACATAGTGTCGGTTACAATAGTAGGAGATCTACGTATCCGTATCGCCAAGCTTGCCTTCCACGCCAAGGAAAGTCCCATCCGGACACGGGATGAAGTCTTCAATCTTGTATCTTCATAGTCTTGGAGTCCAGTCGATGATGATGATAGTCCGGCCGATGATAGTTCGGCCGATGATGGTAGTCCGGCTATCCGGACACCCCCTAATCCAGGACTCCCTCAGCAGCCCCTGAACCAGGCTTCAATGACGATAAGTCCGGCGCGTATATTGCTTGGCATTGCAAGGCGGGTTCCTCCTCCGAATGATAGAAGATTGTGAACACCAGGATAGTGTCCGGCTCTGCAAAATAAATTCCACATTCCACCATAGAGAGAATAATATATACACAAGTTCAATTTGCTGACGTTTTTTGCGGCATGACGTCACGCCACTACCAAGCCATTACTTGAATCATTTTTTACTCTACCACCTCAGCGCATTTAGCGAAGCGGTTTCCTTGGCACGTCTTGTCGAAGCAGAGATCGTGTTCCCCCTTAATCCGGGATTCTCATCAATACGGACGTGGGTAACCCAACCGCGCCTGTCGCCACGCCCCCTCTATCGAAGGCGAGTCCCAAACGGTCACGGAGACTGCTCTCGGTATTCTCCCTCTTTATAACGGGACCAAGGCTCGTTTCTTTTCTTTAATCCTCCATCGAATCCTCTCCCCGCTCCAAGTTCCAGCACCTAGAGCTCTAGATTCGAGCGCTTCGGACCTTCAACGATGTCCGGTTCCGACCTCCAGGGTCGGTGGATGCCCTCCTCCGTCACGGAGGAGGACGTGCTAAAGCTGCGGGAGGCCAAGTACCTGGCTTATGAGATTTCGCACAAGTTGCCTGCCGAAGGGCAGGCCATCCCCACCCCCGAGCCCAGCGAGTATGTCATTTTTGTATCCCACCTCCGTCGGGGTTTAGGCTTCCCGATGGATCCTTTTGTGAGAGGGCTCATGTTTTACTATGGGTTGGAATTCCACGATTTGGCTCCGGAGTCCATCCTCCATATTTCCGCATTTATTGTCGTCTGCGAAGCCTTCCTCTACGTCACCCCTCACTTCGGCATGTGGCTGAAGACCTTCAATGTGGCGCCGAAGATGATCAGGGGGCGTCAAGCAGAGTGCGGCGGGGTGGCCATAAGTAGGAGGGCCGATGCCCCGTGGCCCGCTGGCTCCTTCCAAGAGGAGCTCGGCCCGTGGCAACAAGAGTGGTTCTATATTACCGTTCCGAGGGGCCGCAGACAAAAGCCGCCGCCCTTATTCCGCCCGGGACCTCCACGACGGTTGATGTCGTGGATCAACCAAGGGCTCAACTGGGGGCCGTCAAAGGACGTGCCCCTACTGCAGGGCCGGATTCGAGATCTCCAAATGAGGGAGGTTGATATGGTGGTGGTAATGCAGGTTATGCTGATTAGGCGTCTCCCGCCCTGCAAACGCCGCCCTCTCCGGCTGTGGGAGTTCAATCCGGAAGGCCCACGGATTCTTCAACACTCCTGGAGATGTACAAATTATTCTACGGATCGCAAGAGGCGCGTCCGGAATTGATCGAGGATGCTGGCCTAAGCTGCAATCGCCTGGATACTCAAGTAAGTAGTTCCAAGTCCGGACATACCGTTTGTTTGCCTTTCGATGATTCGCCTTATGACCAACTTCTTTCTAAACAGGAGTGGATAGCGGAAGCAAAATTGATATGGTGTCCGGCCCCCCTCCCCGAGACCGCGCCGGATTCCGTGCTGGTCCGGATGCTTGAGGTTGCGCCTCCAGAGGAAGGCAAAGGGGAAAGCAGGAAAGCTACTGCCTCGCCTAAGGAGGCTCTTGTAAGAGGGGGGATCGAGAATCCCTCCCTCCAAGGGGAGAAGAGGACTGCCTCCGAGGACCCGGGGGCAAAAGCCCCTAAACGGGGGAAGAAATCTTCGCCAGAGGGTCCTGCGTCCGGGGAGGCCCCGGCCGCACAATCTCCCTTAAAGAATCAGCCCTCCAATGAGCCGTAAGTATAAAGAAAGGAGTTTTATAATAAGGAACATCCCTATTTGTGCTTCTGAGGATAATTAAAGTTTTTACCTTGTAGTTCGGATCTCAGTCCTTCGCAAATGAGCTCGTCTTCGGGGGACCTTCGTCCGGAGATGATGGAGAGCGAGACGCCTCCGTCCGGGGCGCCATCGGATAGGGCGAACGAGCCTAAAGTGTCGTCATGGAGGGAGCCCCCTGGTTTGGCAAAGCCGGATAGTTCGGCGCCAACTGGTGTACGGCTGAAGGATCTGCTTGAGAAGGCGTCTATTTCAGAAGATCACCACGCATTGATGAGCATGGTGATTGAAAGGATTTCGTCCGCCAAAGGCGGGTTGCATAATGCCGTCAGGAGTTTGCTGGCGGGGTTTGAGGTACGTAAAAATGACACACCTTTTAACTGTTTTGCATATAGAATGCGCCCTGTATAGATAGTAGCCCCTGAGACTCGGTAGGTTGTCGAAATCGACAGCGTGCCGAGGATCAAAATTGTAGGTTTAAATTTCCGCCGTGCCGATGCAGGTGGCGGGTCGTCCGAGGGCCAGCCGGACTGATGGAGTTGCTGAACTAAAGCGGCAACTCGCTGTTGCGGATGCAGACATCACGCTGGTCAACAGGCGACTTGATGAGTCGCAAGGTAAGTGTTTCTGTGCGGTCACTTGGTAAGGGAGCCGAAGCCAGCTCCTTACAACATGTGTGTGAAATGCAGATAGTGCCGCTGCTGTGGAGAGCCTTCGGACCGAACTTGCTCAAGCCAAGGAGCAGGCCAGAAGGAGTAATGCGGCGGCCTCGAGGGCGGCCGAGGAGTTAGCGGCCGAAAGGGTCGCACACTGCCGGAGCAGGGAAGAGATGGCCGAAATGGTCGTGAAGTTAAAAGATGCTACCGACCGCAATGAGGCTCTTGGGAAGGAGCGCCTAGCGGGGCAAGAAGACCTGGGGAAGGCCACCGCCGAAGCCAAGGATGCCCGCTCTGCAATGCGGGCTATAAAGGAAGAGCTGCGCCAGGCCGGAGATATTGTAGCTGGCAAGCCTTTTCTGCTGCGCCGAAGGTTTACGGATCCAAAGTATGCTCAGCTGGGCCAACTGTGGGGTCCAGAGGACCCTTATATGGACTTAGCAGCGAGTGCGGCGGATGCCGTTGTGCATTTTCGAAGCCAGAAGGATTACAAGACGGAAGAGCTGTTTTGGTCTCAATTCCATAGTCCGGAGTGTTCACTTCCACTGACCGACCGTTTGGCCGAGTGGGCTGAGCTAAATAGGTTGTCCGGGCTTGCTATGACGGATATAGTGACCCATGTCTGGCCGGATAGGCCCGAGCCGAAGAGTTACTTTGGCTTATTGCAGCAATTTCTTGGGGTGGTGCCGCATATCAAGGCGATGAAGCGGTTGGCCTGCATAGAGGGTGCACGGATGGCACTCGCCCGTGTGAAGACACATTGGACAGAGATGGATGCCACCGCTGTTGCGACCCCGGGTTCGGACGATAACCGGTTACCCGCCGAGCACTATTTTGGCGAAGTGCTGCGTGGTGCTCGTGTAATAGAGTCGCAGTGCTCAAAAAATGTTACGTTCGAATGAACGTTTTTATGATGTAAAACAATATTTATGATGTAAGCGCCTTTTATACTTGTGCGTTCAAGTAATAGAATATCTCCTATGCGGCCGTTCATGTATACGTGTGTATAACCTGAAAGATGGCAGTCGTTGGATTCAGCCCCCACACACAAGGTGCGGGGGTGTTCGCAAAAAAGAGAGCGCGTTTTCACACTTAATCCGATGTCTTGGTCCTGTAAAGGAGGTGGTAGCGTAGCAAACGAGGCAACCGGACTATAATGCTTTATCACTTTCACTTAGCCATGGAGTTCGAGGGTGGGGCTACGACATAGCCCCTGGGGGCACCGCGCTCTTCGAATTTGGGGCGCGTATGTGCCTGACCGGGAAACGGCCCTTCGTCAAAGCGGAGGAATTCTAAACATTCCCATGGTCGATTGAGTGGTTGACCGGTCTCTCGCTGTATCATGATAGTCAGTTTTCGGCTTTCTCTACTGAGGTGCTCGCCCAGCCGAACTGGGGCACAATCGCAGTAGTTCTCCTGGTGCCGCATTAGCCGGTGATACGGAACGTAAGGCAGCAAAACACAGGAGCCGGGCAAACCCAACATTTGACCAAAGACATGATTCGGAGCTGATGCATATAAGGCCTAACTCGAGACACCGAACACTCCTGAAGGTGTTCGGTCTTTACAATAGCGGGCAAAACAATGCCCTAAGCCCCTTGTGTCCAGGTACGGGCAAGTTCTTCTGGCGCGGCCGATGCCAAAACGCCAGTCTCCACTCTGGTTATAATGAGAAACCAGGGGATTATAGCAACAAGAGACAGTAAGAAAGGTTTACGTAGGGTCTTAGTCTGAAAAGAGTCCTTGCAACGGGTCCCTACTGCACGTCTGCGCCTGTGTCCCCGTTGTGCCGTACCCTGGACGGGTGTGCACGCTGTTCATCTGTAAAAAGAGAGGAACTTAGTTTGAAAAGAAATCGTGCAAGAAAGTGCATAAAAATTTGAAATATAGATTAATAAAGTTGAGCCTATGCTAGCTCATTATGGCTTATATGTACAAACCCTTGTGAAGGGGTGTGCGGCTAGGTAGCCCCTAGCTTATTTGTTCCGGACTTGTCCAGTCGTGTCCGGGGTCTCAGGCGACCTTTTAATGAAATGATGCCACGTGGACCGGGCATTTTAAGTGTAAGAGACGCGTAATGTGGTATTGCATTGAAGCGGACGAAAGCTTCCCGTCCCAGTGATGCTTGATAGCTACTTTTAAATGGGGCGACATGAAAGGTTAGCTTTTCTCGTCGGAAGTTGTTAGGTCACCCGAACACAACTTCTAGTAATAATGAACCTGTGCACCTGGCGTAAGGGCCTGGCGCCACTCCTTTGAAGGAAGTGCGGCTATGCCGAATTGTAGTAGGGTCTATCCCAACTTGCGGATTGTGTCCGGATATAGCAGGTTTGAGCCACTGCCACCGTCCATCAAAACCTGCGTGAATTGCAGTCCGTCTATTATGGGATCCAATATCAGGGCAGTCTATCCTGCGTTCCGGATACTTCTGGATTAATCCAGATGGTCGAAAGTGATTGGTTTTGACATCCAATCTCGATGTTCTGCTGGGGTGGACCGTGCGACACTTGTCTTAGCGAGTGCTGTGTTGGTTTCTCGTACTATCACATGAAGCGAGTTTACTGTTTTGACTTCTTGTGGGAAAGTCTTTTGACTTCCGGTGCTCTGCTGGTGCGGTTCGTCATCGTCCTCGCTTGGCGCATCGAGCCCCTTGTGTCCGGCGTTGAGTCTGCCGAACTGTTTAAAAACCCAACAATTTTGGTTGGTATGGTTTGCAGGCCTTCCGGAGGTACTGTGGATTTGACATATCCGATCTAAGATGTTGTTTAAATTTGATAGCTCGTCGCTGTTGTCCTTAAGAGGCAGTGTTTTATTGTTTGGCCGCGAGCTTTTGAATCCGGCATTGACCGTCGTGCCCTTTGGGCTTTTTTCTTTATTCCGGCGCTGATCTTTCCTGCGCCATGATTTTCCGTTTCCATATCTGATCTCGGATGTACTCGGGTCGCTGGTGCTGCATCTTGCTAGCCAGCTGTCCTCTCCTGCGCAAAAGCGCGTCATGAGGCTTGTTAGCGCGGCCATTGTTCTTGGCTTCTCTTGGCCGAGGTGTCTGGCAAGCCATTCGTCTCGGACGTTGTGTTTAAAAGCTGCTAAAGCTTCCGCGTCCGGACAGTCGACTATTTGGTTCTTTTTGGGAAGGAACCTGTTCCAGAATTTGCATGCTGACTCTCCGGGCTGTTGGGTTATATGACTCAGATCGTCTGCATCCGGAGGGCGGACATAAGTCCCTTGAAAATTTGCTCTAAACATGTCCTCAAGCTCTTCCCAACTTCCAACAGTGTTTTCTGGGAGGCTTTTGAGCCAATGCCGAGCTGGCCCTTTGAGCTTGAGGGGTAGGTATTTTATGGCGTGGAGATCATCTCCTCTAGCCATGTGTATGTGTAGTATGTAATCTTCTATCCAGACTCCGGGGTCTGTTGTGCCGTCGTATGCCTCTATGTTTATGGGTTTGAACCCTGCTGGAAATTCATGATCCAGCACCTCATCGGTAAAACATAGCGGGTGTGCGGCGCCCCTGTATTTGGGTGTGCCGCTGTCTTCGAACACTTGTCGTGTTGTGTTACTTCCTGGGGCCCTCTTTTCTGGCCCGTAGATGGACCTAGTTGGGCCATCCGTTTTCCCAGGATCATAAGTCGGCTTGTGTGCGGCGCCGCTTGTCGCTTTTGGCCTGTCATCTGGCCATCTATCCGGCCAGGGGACCTCTTTATTTTTTGACTATGTGGGTTCTATGGCTTCCTCGTCAAATTCTGGCAGCAACTTGCGCTTCGGGTAGCTCTTTGTTTGATGGCCATTGCCATATTTGTCTGCGGTCTTGAGTACTTTGCTCCACTTCATTCTGAGTATGTTTTCCGCTTTTTTGAGCTGCCGTTTTTCCTTCTTCAAACTTCTTGCAGTGGCGACGATTCTTTTGTGAAGGTTCTTATGCTCCGGTGTTGTGTCCGGACTATTGATTGCTCCATGAAGTGGTTGATTATCCGGTTCGTCTTGTTCGGATGGTTGCTTGGTTGTATGTTCGCCGTCCGCTAGTTTGCCCTGCTCTATCGCTGGGTCGTTAGGAATGCTGCTTTGATCGAGGCGGGACTTAGGGCGGCGTCTATGTCGCCGTTTTGGTTGTTTATCGGCGGGATTATCCTCTGCCGCGTCCCGTTGTTCCTCGTTATCGCTTCCCTTTGGGGTGTCCACCATATGTATGTCATGTGACGAGGTGGCCTTCCAGTGCCCTGTAGGCGCTGGTTCTTGATTGTCTCCGGCATCGTCGTCCATACCGTTGATGTCTTTGGAGTCGTAGTTTAGCACGTCGGTTAGATCGTCGACGGTGGCTACGAAGTGGGTGGTGGGTGGGCTCTGAATTTCTTCATTGAACGCGTCCCGACCATCCTGGCTGTAGTTCGGCCAGGACTCTCCGAATAGTGAGAGATGCTTCAGCGAATTTAAGATATCGCCGAAGGGTGAGTGCTGAAAGGTGTCCGCAGCGGTGAATTCCATGATCGGCGCCCAATCGGATTCGACTGGCAGGGGCGCAGGAGGTTCGAAGTCCGGCAGGGGGTCCGGTACCTCAGAGTCATGGGCTTTATGCGGGACAAGGTAAATGTTCGGCTTCATCACCGTGGAAGTTGCAGCTCCCAAGGCAGTGTCCAGCCATCCGTGCTCGATCCGTGTGATCGGCTCCGGACTATGGGTCGGAGCGGATTCGTGTGCGGCCTCCAAGGTGATGTCCGGTGGCAGAGTTAGGTCATGCCCATCGTGACAGCTCGGCACGCTCGGCTGTGGCTCAGATCCATCGAAGATCAAGTCCCCGCGGATATCGGCCGTGAAGTTTAGGCTTCCAAACCTGACCTGACGGCCAGGGGCGTAGCTTTCGATCTGCTCCAGATGGCCAAGTGAGTTGGCCCGCAGTGCGAAGCCGCCGAATATGAAGATCTGTCCGGGGAGAAAAGTCTCACCCAGGACTGCGTCGTTGTCGATTGAAGAGGCCATCGAGCCTATCGGTGACGACACAGAGGAACTCTCAATGAATGCACCAATGTCGGTGTCAAAACCGGTGGATCTCGGGTAGGGGGTCCCGAACTGTTCGTCTAGGCGGATGGTAACAGGAGACAAGGGACACGTTGTTTTACCCAGGTTCGGGCCCTCTTGATGGAGGTAAAACCCTACGTCCTGCTTGATTGATATTGATATTGTGGATGTTTAAAAGAGTGGATCTACCACGAGATCAAGGAGGCTAAACCCTAGAAGCTAGCCTATGGTATGATTGTAATGGTTGTTGTTGTGTCCTACGGACTAGAGCCATCCGGTTTATATAGACACCGGAGAGGGCTAGGGTTACATAGAGTCGGTTACAATAGTAGGATATCTACGTATCCGTATCGCCAAGCTTGCCTTCCACGCCAAGGAAAGTCCCATCCGGACATGGGACGAAGTCTTCAATCTTGTATCTTCATAGTCTTGGAGTCCGGTCGATGATGATGATAGTCCGTCCGATGATAGTTCGGCCGATGATGGTAGTCCGGCTATCCGGACACCCCCTAATCCGGGACTCCCTCAGTCATGTTTTCTAACAAAGTTATCGGCAACTGGCTGGAGCCATATGGTTGTTGCTTTATTGTATGCAATGCAATCGCCATGTAATTGTTTTACTTTATCACTAAGCGGTAGCGATAGTCGTAGTAACAATAGTTGGCGAGACAACAATGATGCTACGATGGAGATCAAGGTGTCACTCCGGTGATGATGGAGATCATGACGATGCTTCGGTGAAGGAGATCATGAGCACAAGATGATGATGGCGATATCATGTCACATATTTTGATTACATTTGATGTTTATCTTTTATGCATCTTATTTTGCTAAGTACTATGGTAGCATTATAAGATGATACATTACTAAATTTCATGGTATAAGTGTTCTCCCTGAGTATGCACCATTGCTACAGTTTATCGTGCCGAGACACCACGTGATGATCGGGTGTGATAAGCTCTACATTCACATACAACAGTGCAAGCCAGTTTTGCACACGCAGAATACTCGGGTTAAACTTAACGAGCCTAGCATATGCAGATATGGCCTCGGAACACTGAGACCGAAAGGTCGAACGTGAATCATATAGTAGATATGATCAACATAGTGATGTTCACCATTGAAAACTACTCCATCTCACGTGATGATCGGACATGGTTTAGTTGATTTGGATCACGTGATCATTTAGATGACTAGAGGGATGTCTTTCTAAGTGTGAGTTCTTGAGTAATATGATTAATTGAACTTTAATTTATCATGAACTTAGTCCTAATAGTTATTTTGCATGTCTATGTTATTGTAGATCAATGGCCCGTGCTACCGTTCCTTTGAATTTTAATGCGTTCCTAGAGAAAACTAAGTTGAAAGATGATGACAACAACTACATGGACTAGGTCCGTAACTTGAGGATTATCCTCATTGCTGCACAGAAGAATTATGTCCTGGAAGCACCGCTAGGTGCCAGGCCTGCTACAGATGCTACTGATGACGTTAAGAACGTCTGGCAGAGCAAGGCTGATGACTACTCGATAGTTCAGTGTGCCATGCTTTACGGCTTAGAATCGGGACTTCAAAGACGTTTTGAACGTCATGGAGCATATGAGATGTTCCAAGAGTTGAAGTTAATTCAAGCAAATGCCCGATTAGAGAGATATGAAGTCTCCAACAAGTTCTACAGCTGCAAAATGGAGGAGAATAGTTCTGTCAGTGTACACATACTCAGAATGTCTGGGTACCATAACCACTTGACTCAACTGGGAGTTAATCTTCCTGATGATAGTGTCATTGACAGAGTTCTTCAATCAATGCCACCAAGCTATAAAGGCTTCGTGATGAACTATAATATGCAAGGGATGAACAAGACTATTCCCGAGCTCTTCGCAATGCTAAAAGCTGCGGAGGTAGAAATCAAGAAGGAGCATCAAGTGTTGACGGTCAACAAGACGACTAGTTTCAAGAAAAAGGGCAAAGGAAAGAAGGGGAACTTCAATAAGAACGACAAAAAGGTTGCTGCTCAAGAGAAGAAACCCAAGTCTGGACCTAAGCCTAAAACTAAGTGCTTCTACTTCAAAGGGACTGGTAACTGGAAGCGGAACTGCCCCAAGTATTTAGCGGATAAGAAGGATGGCAAAGTGAAACGTATATTTGATATACATATTATTGATGTGTACCTTACTAATGCTCGTAGTAGAGCCTGGGTATTTGATATTGGTTCTGTTGCTCACATTTGCAACTTGAAACAGGGGCTACGGATTAAACGAAGATTGGCTAAGGACGAGGTGACGATGCGCGTGGGAAATGGTTCCAAGGTCGATGTGATCGCCATCGGCACACTACCTCTACATGTACCATCGAGATTAGTTTTAGACTTGAATAATTGTTATTTGGTGCCAGCGTTGAGCATGAACATTATATCTGGATCTTGTTTAATGCGAGACGGTTATTCATTTAAATCAGAGAATAATGGTTGTTCTATTTATATGAGTAATATCTTTTATGATCATGCACCGTTGATGAGTGGTCTATTTTTGTTGAATCTCAATAGTGATGATACACATATTCATAATATTGAAGCCAAAAGATGCAAAGTTTATAATGATAGTACAACTTATTTGTGGCACTGCCGTTTGGGTCATATCAGTATAAAGCGCATGAAGAAACTCCATGCTGATGGACTTTTGGAATCACTTGATTATGAATCACTTGGTGCTTGCGAACCGTGCCTTATGGGCAAGATGACCAAAATTCTGTTCTCCGGAACACTACTGACTTATTGGAAATAATACATACCGATATATGCGGTCCAATGAGTATTGAAACTCGTGGCGGGTATCATTATTTTCTTACCTTCACAAATGATTTGAGTAGATATGGTTATATCTACTTGATGAAACATAAGTCTAAAACATTTGAAAAGTTCAAAGAATTTCAGAGCGAAGTGGAAAATCATCGTAACAAGAAAATAAAGTTTCTACAGTCTGATCGTGGAGGAGAATATTTGAGTTATGAGTTTGTTCTTCATTTGAAACAACATGGGATAGTTTCACAACTAACGCCACCTGGAACACCACAACGAAATGGTGTGTCCGAACGTCGTAACTGTACTTTATTAGATATGGTGCGATCTGTGATGTCTCTTATTGATTTACCGCTATAGTTTTGGGGTTATTGTTTAGAGACAGCTGCATTCACTTTAAATAGGGCACCATCAAAATCCGTTGAGACAACGCCTTATGAACTGTGGTTTGGCAAGAAACCAAAGTTGTCATTTCTTAAAGTTTGGGGATGCGATGCTTATGTGGAAAAGCTTCAACCTGGTAAGCTCGAACACTAATCGGAGAAGTGCGTCTTCATAGGATACCCAAAGGAAACTGTTGGGTACACCTTCTATCACTGATCCAAAGGCAAAATCTTTGTTGCTAAGAATGGATCCTTTCTAGAGAAGGAGTTTTTCTCGAAAGAAGTGAGTGGGAGGAAAGTAGAACTTGATGAGGTAATTGTACCTTCTCCCTAATTGGAAAGTAGTTCATCACAGAAATCAGTTCCAGTGATTCCTACACCAATTAGTGAGGAAGCTAATGATGATGATCATGACACTTCAGATCAAATTACTACTGAACCTCGTAGGTCTTCCAGAGAAAGATCCACACGAGAGTGGTACGGTAATCCTATTCTAGAAGTCATGTTACTAGACCATGATGAACCTACGAACTATGAGCAAGCGATGATGAGCCTAGATTCTGTGAAATGACATGAGGCCATGAAATCTGAGATGGGATCCATGTATGAGAACAAAGTGTGGACTTAGGTGGACTTGCCCGATGATCGGCAAGCCATATAAAAGAAATGGATCTTTAAGAAGAAGACCGATGCAGACGGTAATGTTACTGTTTACAAAGATTGACTTGTTGTGAAAGGTTTTCGACAAGTTCAAGGAGTTGGCTATGATGAGACTTTCTCACCCGTAGCGATGCTTAAGTCTGTCCGAATCATGTTAGCAATTGCCACATTTTATGATTATGAAATTTGGCAGATGGATGTCAAAATTGCATTCCTGAATGGATTTCTAGAAGAAGAGTTGTATATGATGCAACGAAAAGGTTTTGTTGATCCAAAGGGTGCTAACAAAGTGTGCAAGCTCCAGCGATCCATTTATGGACTGGTGCAAGCCTCTCGGAGTTGGAATAAATGCTTTGATAGTGTGATCAAAGCATATGGTTTTATACAGACTTTTTGTGAAGCTTGTATTTACAAGAAAGTGAGTGGGAGCTCTGTAACATTTCTGGTATTATATGTGGATGACATATTGTTGATTGGAAATGATATATAATTTCTGGATAGAATAAAGGGATACCTGAATAACAGGTTTTCTATGGAGGACCTCGGAGAGGCTTCTTATATATTGGGCATTAAGATCTATAGAGATAGATCAAGACGCTTAATTGGACTTTCACAAAGCACATACCTTGATAAAGTTTTGAAGAAGTTCAAAATGGATCAGTCAAAGAAAGGGTTCTTGCCTGTGTTACAAGGTGTGAGGTTGAATCAGACTCAATGCCCGACCACTGCAGAAGATAGAGAGAAAATGAAAGTCATTCCCTATGCTTCAGCCATAGGTTCTATCATGTATGCAATGTTGTGTACCAGACTTGATGTGTGCCTTGCTATAAGCATAGCAGGGAGGTACCAAAGTAATCCCGGAGTGGAACACTAGACATTGGTCAAGAACATCCTGAAATACCTGAAAAGGACTAAGGATATGTTTCTCGTTTATGGAGGTGAAAAAGAGCTCGTCGTAAATTGTTACGTTGATGCAAGCTTTGACACTGATCCGGATGACTCTAAGTCATAAACCGGGTACGTATTTTTATTGAATGGAGGAGCTGTCAGTTGGTGCAGTCCCAAGCAGAGCGCCGTGGTGGGATCTATGTGTGAAGCGGAGTACATTGCTGCTTCGGAAGCAGCAAATGAAGGAGTTTGGATGAAGGAGTTCATATCCGATCTAGGTGTCATACCTAGTGCATCGGGTCCAATGAAAATCTTTTGTGATAATACTGGTGCAATCGCCTTGACAAAGGAATCTAGATTTCACAAGAGAACCAAACACATCAAGAGACACTTCAATTCCATCCGTCATCAAGTGTCGGAAGGGGACATAGAGATTTGCAAGATACATATGGATCTGAATGTTGCAGACCCGTTGACTAAGCCTCTTCCACGAGCAAAACATGATCAACACCAAAGCTCAATGGGTGTTAGAATCATTACTATGTAATCTAGATTATTGACTCTAGTGCAAGTGGGAGACTGAAGGAAAGATGCCCTAGAGGCAATAATAAAGTTATTATTTATTTCCTTATTTCATGATAAATGTTTATTATTCATGCTAGAATTGTATTAACCAGAAACTTAGTACATGTGTGAATACATAGACAAAACATATTGTCCCTAGTATGCCTCTACTAGACTAGCTCATTAATTAAAGATGGTTATGTCTCCTAACCATAGACATGTATTTTCATTTGATGAACGGGATCGCATCATTAGGAGAACTAGACAGGTGTCCCGCGCATTTGCGCGGCTAGATTTACCATATTATTTTTTATACCCATTGTGAATTGGCATTGAACTTGATTCTATATTATATTAAGATTCATTTGTGTTGTTGTTTGGTATCCTTTTGCACTCATCTCTAGGTTTGGCAATTGGATGTCATGTTTTCCTGCCATTAAGCAGTAGCAGAATAGTTGTTTCCTTTTCTTCTAAAATAGTAGATGTTTTATGCAACATTTTGTGGTTGGATGGTTAGGAAGACAGTGGTATCTTCATCCCACCAGAGTTCAAATCCTAGGCATGACACTGGTGCTCACATTTTTCTGGATTTGTTCCAGGCCTTCAGGCGATGTGCGTTGAGATGGAGGAGACGTTCCCGTTGACTATGAAGACTTCCGTGGCGATTTCGTCAATCTCATCATGAAGTCTTGTATGGTAGGGTGTGCGCCCTTCATAGCGGTGACTGTATGTCCATATGTATGAGTATCTGCATCTTTGTTGCGCTAAAAAAAGTAAATGTTTCCTCCTACTGTATGAGTGCCTACATAGTAGGTTGAATTTCGTTTGCAAACCTAAGTCCTAATTTCTCCTTTAGCTATAACTATGCTATTTGCGGACTATTTACGGTGTTCATATGAAAATGAGTATCTTTATTTTCTTATTTAGTATTTCAATATTCATATGAAATGAGTCCATAAGAAGTTTCTATGAAAACCAAGTTGTAAATTATTTTCATTTGTGTATTATAATTTCATATGAAAGGCTAATTTTCCTGCCTCTCTTATTATAGATTTCCTATATCAGCATAATTACATTGATTATCCACCAAAGAAGAGTTTTTCATGTATAATAAAGTTGTTAAAACATTATGTCTCACTCACTCTCCTTATAACTACATTGCTTATTACAAATTAATCTGCTTCTTATTTGTGGTTTCTCTTTTTATTTTTATTATCAACTTGAGCTTTTTTCTTACACGATGGGAATCTTGGAAGAGTATGAATAAACAAAACATAGCTTGGCATATGTCAATAATAGTTGTATAGAGTAAGCATATGGCCATTTAGGAGAGAAAATTAGTGTCGGTGTCAAAACCGGCGGATCTCGGGTAGGGGGTCCCGGACTGTGCGTCTAGGCGGATGGTAACAAGAGACAAGGGACACGATGTTTTACCCAGGTTCGGGCCCTCTTGATGGAGGTAAAACCCTACGTCCTGCTTGATTGATATTGATATTGTGGATGTTTACAAGAGTGGATCTACCACGAGATCAAGGAGGCTAAACCCTAGAAGCTAGCCTATGGTGTGATTGTAATGGTTGTTGTTGTGTCCTACGGACTAGAGCCATCCAGTTTATATAGACACCGGAGAGGGCTAGGGTTACATAGAGTCGGTTACAATAGTAGGAGATCTACGTATCCGTATCGCCAAGCTTGCCTTCCACGCCAAGGAAAGTCCCATCTGGACACGGGACGAAGTCTTCAATCTTGTATCTTCATAGTCTTGGAGTCCGGTCGATGATGATGATAGTCCGGCCGATGATAGTTCAGCCGATGATGGTAGTCTGGCTATCCGGACACCCCCTAATCCGGGACTCCCTCAGCAGCCCCTGAACCAGGCTTCAATGACGATAAGTCCGGCGCGTATATTGCTTGGCATTGCAAGGCGGGTTCCTCCTCCGAATGATAGAAGATTGTGAACACCAGGATAGTGTCCGACTCTGCAAAATAAATTCCACATTCCACCGTAGAGAGAATAATATATACACAAGTTCAATCTGCTGACGTTTTTTGCGGCATGACGTCACGCCACTACCAAGCCATTACTTGAATCATTTTTTACTCTACCACCTCAGCGCATTTAGCAAAGCGGTTTCCTTGGCACGTCTTGTCGAAGCAGAGATCATGTTCCCCCTTAATCCGGGATTCTCATTAATACGGACGTGGGTAACCCAACCGCGCCTGTCGCCACGCCCCCTCTATCGAAGGCGAGTCCCAAATGGTCACGGAGACGGCTCTCGGTATTCTCCCTCTTTATAACGGGACCAAGGCTCGTTTCTTTTCTTCAATCCTCCATCGAATTCTCTCCCCGCTCCAAGTTCCAGCATCTAGAGGTCCAGATTCGAGCGCTTCGGACCTTCAACGATGTCCAGTTCCGACCTCTAGGGCCGGTGGATGACGAAGGAGGACGTGCTAAAGCTGCGGGAGGCCAAGTACCTGTCTTATGAGATTTCGCACAGGTTGCCTGCCGAAGGGCAGGTCATCCCCACCCCCGAGCCCGACGAGTATGTCGTTTTTGTATCCCACCTCCGTCGGGGTTTAGGCTTCCCGATGGATCCTTTTGTGAGAGGGCTCATGTTTTACTATGGGTTGGAATTCCACGATTTGGCTCCGGAGTCCATCTTCCATATTTCCGCATTTATTGTCGTCTGCGAAGCCTTCCTCCGCGTCACCCCTCACTTCGGCCTGTGGCTGAAGACCTTCAATGTGGCGCCGAAGATGATCGGGGGGCGTCAAGCGGAGTGCGGCGGGGCGGCCATAAGTAGGAGGGCCGATGCCCCGTGGCCCGCTGGCTCCTTCCAAGAGGAGCTCGGCCCGTGGAAGCAAGAGTGGTTCTATATTACCGTTCCGATGGGCCGGAGACAAAAGCCGCCGCCCTTATTCTGCCCGGGACCTCCACGACGGTTGATGTCGTGGATCAACCAAGGGCTCAACTGGGGGTCGTCAAAGGACGTGCCCCTACTGCAGGGCCGGATTCGAGATCTCCAAACGAGGGAGGTTGATATGGTGGTGGTAATGCAGGTTATGCTGATTAGGTGTCTCCCGCCCTGCAAACGGCGCCCTCTCCGGCTGTGGGAGTTCAATCCGGAAGGCCCACGGATTCTTCAACACTTCATGGGTATGACACCCTTGGAGATGTACAAATTATTCTACGGATCGCAAGAGGCGCGTCCGGAATTGACCGAGGATGCTGGCCTAAGCTGCAATCGCCTGGATACTCAAGTAAGTAGTTCCAAGTCTGGACATACCGTTTGTTTGCATTTCGATGATTCGCCTTATGACCAACTTCTTTCTAAACAGGAGTGGATAGCGGAAGCAAAATTGATATGGTGTCCGGCCCCCCTCCCCGAGACCGCGCCGGATTCCGTGCTGGTCCGGATGCTTGAGGTTGCGCCTCCAGAGGAAGGCGAAGGGGAAAGCAGGAAAGCTACTGCCTCGCCTAAGGAGGCTCTTGAAAGAGGGGGGATTGAGAATCCCTCCCTCCAAGGGGAGAAGAGGACTGCCTTCGAGGACCCGGGGGCAAAAGCCTCTAAACAGGGGAAGATATCTTCGCTAGAGGGTCCTGCGTCCGGGGAGGCCCCGGCCGCACAATCTCCCTTAAAGAATCAGCCCTCCAACGAGCCGTAAGTAGAAAGAAAGGAGTTTTATAATAAGGGACATCCCTATTTGTGCTTCTGAGGATAACTAAAGTTTTTACCTTGTAGTCCGGATCTCCGTCCTTCGCAAATGAGCTCGTCTTCGGGGGACCTTTGTCTGGAGATGATGGAGAGCGAGACGCCTCCGTCCGGGGCGCCGTCGGATAGGGCGGACGAGCCTGAAGTGTCGTCATGGAGGGAGCCCCCTAGTTTGGCAAAGCCGGATAGTTCGGCGCCAACTGGTGTATGGCTGAAGGATCTGCTTGAGAAGGCGTCTATATCAGAAGATCACCATGCATTGATGAGCATGGTGATTGAAAGGATTTCGTCCGCCGAAGGCGGGTTGCATAATGCCGTCAGGAGTTTGCTGGCGGGGTTTGAGGCATGTAAAAATGACACACCTTTTAACAGTTTTGCATATAGAATGCGCCCTGTATAGATAGTAGCCCCTGAGACTCGGTAGGTTGTCGAAATCGATAGCTTGCCGAGGATCAAAATCGCAGGTTTAAATTTCCGCCGTGCCGATGCAGGTGGCGGGTCGTCCGGGGGCCAGCCGGACTGATGGAGTTGCTGAACTAAAGCGGCAACTCGCTGTTGCGGATGCGGACATCACACTGGTCAATAGGAGACTTGATGAGTCGCAAGGTAAGTGTTTCTGTGCGGTCACTTGGTAAGGGAGCCGAAGCCAGCTCCTTACAACATGCGTGTGAAATGCAGATAGTGCCGCTGCTGTGGAGAGCCTTCGGACTGAACTTTCTCAAGCCAAGGAGCAGGCCAGAAGGAGTAATGCGGCAGCCTCGAGGGCGGCCGAGGAGTTAGCGGCCGAAAGGGTCGCGCACTGCCGGAGCAGGGAAGAGATGGCCGAAATGGCCGTGAAGTTAAAAGATGCTACCGACCGCAATGAGGCTCTTGGGAAGGAGCGCCTAGCGGGGCAAGAAGACCTGGGGAAGGCCACCGTCGAAGCCAAGGATGCCCGCTCTGCAATGCGGGCTATAAAGGAAGAGCTGCGCCAGGCCGGAGATATTGTAGCTGGCAAGCCTTTTCTGCTACGCCGAAGGTTTACGGATCCAAAGTATGCTCAGCTGGGCCAACTGTGGGGTCCAGAGGACCCTTATATGGACTTAGCAGGAGTGCGGCGGATGCCGTTGTGCATTTTCGAAGCCAGAAGGATCACAAGACGGAAGAGCTGTTTTGGTCTCAATTCCATAGTCCGGAGTGTTCACTTCCGCTGACCGACCGTTTAGCCGAGTGGGCTGAGCTAAATAGGTTGTCCGAGCTTGGTATGACGGATATAGTGACCCATGTCTGGCCGGATAGGCCCGAGCCGAAGAGTTACTTTGGCTTATTGCAGCAATTTCTTGGGGCGGTGCTGCATATCAAGGCGATGAAGCGGTCGGCCTGCATAGAGGGTGCGCGGATGGCACTCGCCCGTGTGAAGACACATTGGACAGAGATGGATGCCACCGCTGTTGCGACCCCGGGTTTGGACGATAATCGGTTACCCGCCGAGCACTATTTTGGCGAAGTGTTGCGTGGTGCTCGTGTAATAGAGTCGCAGTGCTCAAAAAATGTTACGTTCGAATGAACGTTTTTATGATGTAAAACAATATTTATGATGTAAGCGCCTTTTATACTTGTGCGTTCAAGTAATATAATATCTCCTATGAGGACGTTCATGTATACGTGTGTATAACCTGAAAGATGGCAGTCGTCGGCTTCAGCCCCCATGCACAAGGTGCGGGGGTGTTCGCAAAAAAAAGCGCGTTTTCACACTTAATCCGACGTCTCGGTCCTGTAAAGGAGGTGGTAGCGTAGCAAACGAGGCAACCAGACTATAATGCTTTATCACTTTCACTTAGCCATGGAGTTCGAGGGTGGGGCTACGACATAGCCCCTGGGGGCACCGCGCTCTCCGAATTTGGGGCGCCTATGTGCCTGACCGGGAAACGGCCCTTCATCGAAGCGGAGGAATTCTAAACATTCCCATGGTCGATCGAGTGGTTGACCAGTCTCTCGCTGTATCATGACAGTCAGTTTTTGGCCTTCTCTACTGAGGTGCTCGCCCAGCCGAACTGCGGCACAATCGCAGTAGTTCTCCTGGTGCCGCGTTAGCCGGTGATACGGAACATAAGGCAGCAAAACACAGGAGCCGGGCAAACCCAACATTTGACCAAAGACATGATTCGGAGCTGATGCATATAAGGCCTAACTCGAGACGCCGAACACTCCCGAAGGTGTTCGGTCTTTACAATAGCGGGCAAAACAATGCCCTAAGCCCCTTGTGTCCAGGCACGGGCAAGTTCTTCTGGCGCGGCCGATGCCAAAACGCCAGTCTCCACTCTGGTTACAATGAGAAACCAGGGGATTATAGCAACAAGAGACAGTAAGAAAGGTTTACGTAGGGTCTTAGTCTGAAAAGAGTCCTTGCAACGGGTCCCTACTGCACGTCTGCGCCTGTGTCTCTGTTGTGCCGTATCCTGGACGGGTGTGCACCCTGTTCATATGTAAAAAGAGAGGAACTTAGTTTGAAAAGAAATCATGCAAGAAAGTGCATAAAAATTGAAATATAGATTAATAAAGTTGAGCCTATGCTAGCTCATTATGGCTTATATGTACAAACCCTTGTGAAGGGGTGTGCGGCTAGGTAGCCCCTAGCTTATTTTTTCTGGACTCGTCCATCCGTGTCCGGGGTCTCAGGCGACCTTTTAATGAAATGATGCCACGTGGACCGGGCATTTTAAGCGTAAGAGACGCGTAATGTGGTATTGCATTGAAGCGGACGAAAGCTTCCCGTCCCAGTGATGCTTGATAGCTACTTTTAAATGGGGCAACATGAAAGGTTAGCTTTTCTCGTCGGAAGTTGTCAGGTGACCCGAACACAACTTCTAGTAATAATGAACCTGTGCACCTGGCGTAAGGGCCTGGCGCCACTCCTTTGAAGGAAGTGCGGCTATGCCGAATTGTAGTAGGGTCTATCCCAACTTGCGGATTGTGTCCGGATATAGCAGGTTTGAGCCACTGCCGCCCTCCATCAAAACCTGCGTGAATTGCAGTCCGTCTATTATGGGATCCAATATCAGGACAGTCTATCCTGCGTTCCGAATACTTCTGGATTAATCCAGATGGTCGAAAGTGATTGGTTTTGACATCCAATCTCGGTGTTCCGCTGGGGTGGACCGTGCGACACTTGTCTTAGCGAGTGCCGTGTTGGTTTTCCGTACTATCACATGAAGCGAGTTTACTGTTTTGACTTCTTGTGGGAAAGTCTTTTGACTTCCGGTGCTCTGCTGGTGGGGTTCGTCATCGTCCTCACTTGGCCCATCGAGCCCCTTGTGTCCGGCGTTGAGTCTGCCGGACTGTTTAAAAACCCAACAATTTCGGTTGGTATGGTTTGCAGGCCTTCCGGAGGTACTGTGGATTTGACATATCCGATCTAAGATTTTGTTTAAATTTGATAGCTCGTCGCTGTTGTCCTTAAGAGGCAGTGTTTTATTGTTTGGTCGCGAGCTTTTGAATCCGGCGTTGACCGCCGTGCCCTTTGGGCTTTTTTCTTTATTTCGGCGCTGATCTTTCCTGCGCCGTGATTTTCCGTTTCCATCTCTAATCTCGGATGTACTCGGGTCGTTGGTGCTGCATCTTGCTAGCCAGCTGTCTTCTCCTGCGCAAAAGCGCGTCATGAGGCTTGTTAGCGCGGCCATTGTTCTTGGCTTCTCTTGGCCGAGGTGTCTGGCGAGCCATTCGTCTCGGACGTTGTGTTTAAAACCTGCTAAGGCTTCCGCGTCCGGACAGTTGACTATCTGGTTCTTTTTGGTAAGGAACCTGTTCCAGAATTTGCGCGCTGACTCTCCGGGTTGTTGGGTTATATGACTTAGATCGTCTGCATCCGGAGGGCGGACATAAGTCCCTTGAAAATTTGCTCTAAACATGTCCTCAAGCTCTTCCCAACTTCCAACAGTGTTTTCTGGGAGGCTTTTGAGCCAATGCCGAGCTGGCCCTTTGAGCTTGAGGGGTAGGTATTTTATGGCGTGGAGATCATCTCCTCTAGCCATGTGTATGTGTAGTATGTAATCTTCTATCCAGACTCCGGGGTCTGTTGTGCCGTCGTATGCCTCTATGTTTATGGGTTTGAACCCTGCTGGAAATTCATGATCCAGCACCTCATCGGTAAAACATAGCGGGTGTGCGGCGCCCCTGTATTTGGGTGTGCCGCTGTCTTCGAACACTTGTCATGTTGTGTTACTTCCTGGGGCCCTCTTTTTTGGCCCGTAGATGGACCTAGTTGGGCCGTCCGTTTTCCCAGGATCATAAGTCGGCTTGTGTGCGGCGCCACTTGTCGCTTTTGGCCTGTCATCTGGCCGTCTATCCGGCCAGGCGGCCTCTTTATTTTTTGACTGAGGGTTCTATGGCTTCCTCGTCAAATTCTGGCAGCAACTTGCGCTTCGGGTAGCTCTTTGTTTGATGGCCATTGCCATATTTGTCTGCGGTCTTGAGTACTTTGCTCCACTTCATTCTGAGTATGTTTTCCGCTTTTTTGAGCTTCCGTTTTTCCTTCTTCAAACTTCTTGCAGTGGCGACAAGTCTTTTGTGAAGGTTCTTATGCTCCGGTGTTGTGTCCGGACTGTTGATTGCTCCGTGAAGTGGTTGATTATCCGGTTCGTCTTGTTCGGATGGTTGCTTGGTTGTATGTTCGCCGTCCGCTGGTTTGCCCTGCTCTATCGCTGGGTCGTTAGGAATGCTGCTTTGATCGAGGCGGGACTTAGGGCGGCGTCTATGTCGCCGTTTTGGTTGTTTATCGGCGGATTATCCTCTGCCGCGTCCCATTGTTTCTCGTTATCGCTTTCCTTTGGGGTGTCCACCATATGTATGTCATGTGATGAGGTGGCCTTCCAGTGCCCTGTAGGCGCTGATTCTTGATTGTCTCCGGCATCTTCGTCCATACCGTTGATGTCTTCGGAGTCGTAGTTTAGCACGTCGGTTAGATCATCGACGGTGGCTACGAAGTGGGTGGTGGGTGGGCTCTGAATTTCTTCATTGTCCGCGTCCCGACCATCCTGGCCGTAGTTCGGCCAGGGCTCTCCGGATAGTGAGAGATGCTTCAGCGAATTTAAGATATCGCCGAAGGGTGAGTGCTGAAAGGTGTCCGCAGTGGTGAATTCCATGATCGGCGCCCAATCGGATTCGACTGGCAGGGGCGCAGGAGGTTCGGAGTCTGGCAGGGGGTCCGGTACCTCGGAGTCATGGGCTTTATGCGGGACAAGGTAAGTGTTCGGCTCCATCGCCGTGGAAGTTGTAGCTCCCGAGGCGGTGTCCAGCCATCCGTCCTCGATCCGTGCGATCGGCTCCGGACTATGGGTCGGAGCGGATTCGTGTGCGGCCTCCAAGGTGCTGTCCGGCGGCAGAGTTAGGTCGTGCCCATCGTGACAGCACGGCACGCTCGGCTATGGCTCAGATCCATCGAAGATCAAGTCCCCGCGGATATCGGCCGTGAAGTTTAGGCTTCCAAACCTGACCTGACGGCCAGGGGCGTAGTTTTCGATCTGCCCCAGATGGCCAAGTGAGTTGGCCCGCAGTGCGAAGCCGCCGAATACAAAGATCTGTCCGGGGAGAAAAGTCTCACCCAGGACTGCGTCGTTGTCGATTGAAGAGGCCATCGAGCCTATCGGTGACGACACAGAGGAACTCTCAATGAAAGCACCAATGTCGGTGTCAAAACCGGTGGATCTCGGGTAGGGGGTCCCGGACTGTGCGTCTAGGCGGATGGTAACAGGAGACAAGGGACACGATGTTTTACCTAGGTTCGGGCCCTCTTGATGGAGGTAAAACCCTACGTCCTGCTTGATTGATATTGATATTGTGGATGTTTACAAGAGTGGATCTACCACGAGATCAAGGAGGCTAAACCCTAGAAGCTAGCCTATGGTATGATTGTAATGGTTGTTGTTGTGTCCTACGGACTAGAGCCATCCGGTTTATATAGACACCGGAGAGGGCTAGGGTTACATAGAGTCGGTTACAATAGTAGGAGATCTATGTATCCGTATCGCCAAGCTTGCCTTCCACGCCAAGGAAAGTCCCATCCGGACACGGGACGAAGTCTTCAATCTTGTATCTTCATAGTCTTGGAGTCCGGTCGATGATGATGATAGTCCGGCCGATGATAGTTCGGCCGATGATGATAGTCCGGCTATCCGGACACCCCCTAATCCGGGACTCCCTCAATTAGCATAAAACATGGTTGTTCCAAAACAAAATATCCACTTTGGATTTGTCAAATGATAATTTGTTCGATAAAACTAAGTTAACAAATGAATGTTTCAACAGAGTTGGAGCGACAGTGCAGAATGGAAGCATAATGCCCAGTCTATGTTTGTTTTTATAAAAATAATCGGCTCTTGTACATATAAATCGGCTCATGTACATATTCATGACATGTGAGCCCATATCAATAATCTGCTGCGTTCTGGTGTTCAAAATAAAAAAAACAGTGTGCATCCCCAACTAAAAAAATCTGCTCACCCAGCAAGATGGCCAGAGCCTAATTAATTTTTTTAAATGAGCTTTACTGATTTGTTGTGCTGAAAACCAAGCATATGCAAAAAAAATTACTATTTCTCAGATGATTAGCGTCACATGCTCCTTCCTGATCATGTATGTCCGGCAGGGGCTTTATTGATTGGCTGTGCTTGGTCCTATACAAACACAAACACGTACATGTTTTTTTTGGTTATATGCAATTGTTTTTTTCCTACTCTTTCGTCAGATGATCAGCATAACACGCTCCTGATCATATATGTCCGGCAGGAGCTTAATTGATTGGCTATTTTTTGTCCGATACAAACACGTACATGTATCTTTTTGTGTACATGTTTTTTTATACAATGCATGTGTGCATACGTGCATCACTTGCTCTCCTAGCCATCGCATCCGGATGCGAACCAACCTGTGGTTGGATGGTTAGAGAGACTGTGGTATCCCCAGTCCATCATGGTTTAAATTCTGGTGCTCGCATTTATTCCTGGATTTATTTCAGGATTTCCAACGATGCGCATTCAGTGGGAGGAGACGTTCCCGTCGACGACGAGGCGCCTACGGTGACTTCGTAAATCTCAAAATGATATGCCGGCTCAGTCTTTCGGAGGTGCTCATAGGGGTAGGGTGTGCGTGCGTGCGTTCATAGGGGTGAGTGTATGCGCGTGTATATGAGCGCTTATGTCTGTACTGATGTTCAAAAAAAAACCATCGCATCTGGATAAGAGCCTGACTTGACTTTCCTTTTTTTTATCGTGACTTGACTTTGCTTTTTTCAAGGTTACGTAAAAATCTTTAAATCTTAGCCATTATTATTCTAATCAAACGGTGTCGAAAATATTACCATATATGGACGAACGTGATGGCTTATTTGACTCTTGTTTTAAGTATATAATAGATAGATGATGTGATGGACATGACCCATCCGTTAGCTTAGCATTATGATCGTTACAGTTTCATTGCTACTGCTTTCTTCATGACTTATACAAGTTCCTCATACTATGTGATTATGCAACTCTCGAATACCGGAGGAACACTTTGTATTCTACCAAACGTCACAGCGTAAATGGGTGATTATAAAGGTGCTCTACAGGTATCTCCGAAGGTGTTTGTTGGGTTGGCATAGATCGAGATTAGGATTTGTCACTCCGTGTTTCGGAGAGGTATTTCTGGGCCCTCTCGATAATACTCATTGATACGTCTCCGTCATATCTATAATTTTTTATTGTTCCATGCCAATATTCTACAACTTTCATATACTTTTGGCAACTTTTTATACTATTTTTTGGGACTAACATATTGATCCAGTGCCCAGTGCCAGTTCCTGTCTGTTGCATGTTTTATGTTTCGCAGAAAACCCATATCAAACGAGTCCAAACGTGATAAAAATGGACAGTGAATTATTTTGGAATATTTATGATTTTTGGGAAGTAAAGTCAACGCGAGACGGTGCCCGAGGGGGCCAGGAGATAGGGGGCGCGCCCCAGGGAGGCAGGCGCGCCCTGGACTCTCCTGGGCCCCCCGTAAGGCGGTTGACGCTCTTCTTTTGCCGCAAGAAAGCTAATTTTATGAGAAAGATCTGAGCGAAAGATTCACCCCAATCGGAGTTACGGATCTCCGGATATAAAAGAAACTGTGAAGGGGAAGAATCTGAGAACGCAGAAACAAAGAGATAGATCCAATCTCGGAGGGGCTCTCGCCCCTCCCACGCCATGGGAGCCAAGGACCATAGGGGAAACCCTTCTCCCATCTAGGGAGACGGTCAAGGAAGAAGAAGAAGAAGAAGGGGGGCTCTCTCCTCCTTGCTTCCGGTGGCGCCGGAACGCCGCCGGGGGCCATCATCATCACCGCGATCTTCACCAACACCGCCGTCATCTTCACCAACATCTCCATCACCTTCCCCCATCTATATCCAGCGGTCCACTCTCCCGAAACCCGCCGTACCCTCTACTTGAACATGGTGCTTTATGCTTCATATTATTTTCCAATGATGTGTTGCCATCCTATGATGTCTGAGTAGATTTTCGTTGTCCTATCGGTGATTGATGAACTCCTATGATTGGTTTGAGTTCCATGTTTTATTATTGGTGCTATCCTATTGTTTCCTCCGTGTCGTGCAAACGTGAGGGATTCCCGCTGTAGGGTTTGCAATATGTTTATGATTTGCTTATGGTGGGTGGCGTGAGTGACAGAAGCACAAACCCGAGTAAGTAGGTTGTTTGCATATGGGATAAAGGGGACTTGATACTTTAATGCTATGGTTGGGTTTTACCTTAATGAATCTTTAGTATTTGCGGATGCTTGCTAGAATTCCAATCATAAGTGCATATGATCCAAGTAGAGAAAGTATGTTCGCTTATGCCTCTCCCTCAAATAGAATTGCAATAGTGATTACCGGTCTAGTAACGTAGTCAGTTGCCTAGGGACAATTTCACAACTCCTACCACCACTTTTCCACACCCGTTATATTTACTTTATTGCATCTTTATTTAAACAGCCCCTACTTTTTATTTACGTGTTCTTTATTATCTTGCAAACCTATCCTATCACACCTACAAAGTACCTTTAGTTTCATACTTGTTCTAGGTAAAGCAAACGTCAAGCGTGCGTAGAGTCGTATCAGTGGCCGATAGGACTTGAGAGAGTATTTGTTCTACCTTTAACTCCTCGTTGGGTTCGACACTCTTACTTATCGAAAGAGACTACAACTATCACGTATACTTGCGGGTTATGAAGACCTTTTTCTGGCGCCGTTGCCGGGGAGTCATAGCGTGGGGTGAATATTCTCGTGTGTGCTTGTTTGCTTTATCACTAAGTAATTTTTATTTGCTGTTCTAAGTTGTTCTCTATCTTTAGTTATGGATATGGAGCACGAAATACCAAAAAAATTAGGTGTACTTGCTACTCATGGAGATGGGGTAACTCCTAAAACCCTTGATTCTCATTATGTGAGAGATATTATGTACTACTTTGATAATCCTGAGAAAACCCAATTCAACTTTATAATGGGAGACACGTTGGATCAACGTGAATACTTTAGGGATTATCGCTCGACACAAAAAGGGAAACTATTATGGGACCAATTTATTATGTTGCGTTGGTATGCCCGGGATCTATGCTTGAGATATGATATTACTTGTTGCTCTAGGATGAAGGCTCCACACCTTCCCTTTTCATGCGAATTTAATGATAATGAAACCTTAGCTTCTTATGCTAATGGTATATATGATTACTATGATGTGGAACAAATAGAAGAATTTGTTGCTTTTAAGGCTGCTTATGAAATTGAATCTTTGTTTGAAAAGTATGAAGCTTTAGATAATGATGTTTATAGGCCTGACAATCTTGCTATACTTAGATATTGCTATGAAAATTATGAATACAATTACTATATTAATGCATTTATTGAGAAAGTCTCCGCTGTCCAAGAAGAGACTAATATTTTGTAGGAAGCTATGGAAGAAGAAATTGATGAAACTGTGGGCTCATTTGATAAAAAAGATGACGAGGAGAATGAAGAACAAAAGGAGGAAGAGCGGATTGATCACCCGTGCCCACCTTCTAATGAGAGTAACTCTTCAACTCATACATTGTTTAATTCCCCTTCGTGCTTACCGAAGGATGATTGCTATGATCCCGTCGATTCTCTTGAAATATCCCTTTTTGATGATGCTTGCTATGCTTGTGGCCAAGATGCCAATATGAATTATGCTTATGGAGATGAACTTGCTATAGTTACTTATGTTAAACATGAAATTGTTGCTATTGCACCCACGCATGATAGTCCTATTATCTTTTTGAATTCTCCCGACTACACTATATCGGAGAAGTTTGCACTTATTAAGGATTACATTGATGGGTTGCCTTTTACGTTGCAAATGATAATTTTGATGAATGTGATATGCATGTGCTTGCTTCTCCTACTTGCAATTATTATGAGAGAGGAACTTTATCTCCACCACTCTATGTTTCCAACACGATAGAATTGCAAGAAACTGCTTATACTATGCATTGGCCTTTACTATGTGTGCATGAATTGTTCTTTTATGACATGCCGATGCATAGGAAGAGAGTTAGACTTCGTCATTGCTTGATATATGTTACTTTGTGCTCACTACTAAATTACAAATCATTGTTAATTAAAATTGGCTTTGATATACCTTGGGATCCGAGTGGATTCATTACTTGAGCACTATATGCCTAGCTTAATGGCTTTAAAGAAAGCGCTGCCATGGAGATAACCCGGAAGTTTTAGAGAGTCATTTATTTCTGTTGAGTGCTTTCATATAGTTTAAAAACAAAAAAATAAAGAGGGGAACCTAAAAACTTTTCAAAAAGGAAATTGAAAGTGAGAAAGACAAGCATTGTTGAAGTGGGAGCTAGCCTTGAACTTTGTTCATGCTCATGGAAACTTTGAGAATCTTGATTACAGAAACTTTTCATCAAAAATAATTATCCCCTTGTATAATTCCATTGTATTATAAAAATAATGTGCCAAGGTTTGCCTTTAGGATGTTTACAGTGCTTGTTGGTTTGTACGGTGCAGGATAGAAACTTTGGCTATAGTGCGCGATTTTACATTTTTTACTGGAACGTCAATTGGTTCTGATTCCTTTTGCACTGTCTTGCTACACAACTTGTTTACTTTTCCTAATTGTGGTAGAAGTTTTGGGGTACCAGAAGTGTGGTGTATGTTCAGATTGCTATAGACTGTTCTGTTTTTGACAGATTCTGTTTTTGATGCATAGTTTGCTTGTTTTGATGAATCTATCAATTTATATTAGTGGATTAAGCCATGGAAAAGTTATACTACAGTATACACAATGCAAAAACAAAATATGAATTGGTTTGCAACAGTACTTATAGTGGTGATTTGCTTTATTATACTAACGGATCTTACCGAGTTCTCTGTTGAAGTTTTGAGTGGATGAAGTGTCTAAACGAGGAGGTCTCGATATAAGGAAAATGAAGAGAGGCAAGAGCTCAAGCTTGGGGATGCCCGAGGCACCCCAAGTAAATATTCAAGGAGACTCAAGCATCTAAGATTGGGGATGCCCCGGAATGCATCCCCTCTTTCTTCAACAAGTATCGGTATGTTTTCGTATTCGTTTCATTTATGCATTATGTGCAAGTCTTGGAGCGTCTTTTGCATTTAGTTTTCACTTTTCTTTTATGCACCATGCTGGTATGAGATAGTCCTTGGTTGATTTATAGAATGCTCATTGCACTTCACATAAATCTTTTGAGTGTGGCTTTATAGAATGCTTCATATGCTTCACTTATATCATTTGAAGTTGGATTGCCTGTTTCTCTTTACATAGGAAACCGTCATTTGTAGAATGCTCTTTTGCTTCACTTATATTTGTTAGAGAGTGAGCATATCTTTTGTAGAAAGAATTAAACTCTCTTGCTTCACTTATATCAATTTAGAGAGATGACAGGAATTGGTCAATCACATGGTTAGTCATAAAATCCTACGTAAACTTGTGGATCGCTGAATATGATATGTTTGATTCCTTGCAATAGTTTTGTGATATAAAGGTGGTGATATTAGAGTCATGCTAGTGGGTGGTTGTGGATTGTAGAGACACTTGTGTTGAGGTTTGCAAGTCCCGTAGCATGAACATATGGTAACCATTGTGTGACAAATTTGAAGCATGGGGTGTTTCTTTGATTGTCTTCCTTATGAGTGGCGGTCGGGGACGAGCGATGGTCTTTTCCTACCAATCTATCCCCCTAGGGGCATGCGTAGTACTACTTTGCTTCGAGGGCTAATAAACTTTTGCAATATGTATATGAGTTCTTTATGACTAATGTGAGTCCATGGATTATACGCACTTTTACCTTTCCATCATTGCTAGCCTCTTCGGTACCGTGCATTGCCATTTCTCACCTCGAGAGTTGGTGCAAACTTCGCCGGTGCATCCAAACCCCGTGATATGATACGCTCTATCACACATAAGCCTCCTTATATCTTCCTCAAAACAGCCACCATACCTACCTATCATGGCATTTCCATAACCATTCCGAGATATATTGCCATGCAACTTTCATCATCATCATATACATGACTTGAGCATTCATTGTCATATTGCTTTGCATGATCGTAAGATAGCTAGCATGATGTTTTCATGGCTTGTCCCTTTTTTGATGTCATTGCTACGCTAGATCATTGCACATCCCAGTACACCACCGGAAGCATTCATATAGAGTCATATCTTTGTTCCAGTATCGAGTTGTAATATCGAGTTGTAAGTAAATAAAAGTGTGATGATCATCATTATAGAACATTGCCCCATAAAAAAGAAAAAAAGGAAAGGCCAAAGAAGCCTAAATAAAAAAGGGGGCCAAAGAAGTCCACCCAAAAAGAAAAAAAAGAAAAAGAAAAAAAGGAAAAGAAAAGGGGCAATGCTACTATCCTTTTTTCACACTTGTGCTTCAGAGTAGCACCATGTTCTTCATATAGAGAGTCTCCTATGTTATCGCTTTCATATACTAGTGGGAATTTTCATTATAGAACTTGGCTTGTATATTCCAATGATGGGCTTCCTCAAATACCCTAGGTCTGCATGAGCAAGCAAGTTGGGTGCACACCCACTTAGTTTTCAGTTTGAGCTTTCATACACTTATAGCTCTTAGTGCATCCGTTGCATGGCAATCCCTACTCCTCGCATTGACATCAATTGATGGGCATCTCCATAGCCAGTTGATTAGCCGCGTCGATGCGAGACTTTCTCCTTTTTTGTCTTCTCCACATAACCTCCATCATTATATTCTATTCCACCTATAGTGCTATATCCATGGCTTGCACTCATGTATTGCGTGAGGGTTGAAAAAGCTGAAGCGCGTTAAAAAGTATGAACCAATTGCTCGGCTTGTCATCGGGGTTGTGCATGATGCACTACTGGAATCAGGGAATTTGTCGTCTACCATCTCTTTGCCATAAGCTAGTGGACGGCAAAGCAGGTCTTTGCCATCAGCTATCAAGAAGCAGACGGTAAACAAATGGCAGACGGCAAAGAAGGTCTTTGCCATCGGCCATTTTTTTGCCGTCAGCCAGCGGACGGCAAAGATTCTTTGCCGTCCGCTGGCTGACGGCAAAGAGGGAGGTGGCACCCACTAACGAAAAAACTTAACGTCCCCCCTCTTTGCCGTCCGCAGCAGATGGCAAAGATGAACAAAAGCGGACGGCAAAGGTGGGG
>NC_041389.1:46225795-46261566 GCF_002162155.2 Triticum dicoccoides
CCACGACACCACACCCCGACACCCCGACCCCGACACGACACCCCGACCCCGAAACAGCACCCCGACACCGACATGACACCCCGACCCCTGAAACCTCCCGAAAAGGGGCTCTTTGGCCTTCCAGAGGCCGACGGGGTCATATATTTGTGAATTATTAGTTAGGTCATATATTTTTCGATTTTGTTATGAAAAACATCATATATAATTGTGTTGATCGGGTAGATTTAAATGTGCAGTTGTTTCATCGCTGCGAGGTTTGGTGTTCGACGACCTCGCCGTGCGTTTGATGAGCTCTGCCCCTTCGTTCGTGGGTGAGCACAAATGACATGTCCTTCTCCCCCATTAATTATTTGCACAAATGACATGAAATTTGATAGCTAGCTATATACGTGTCTTGAATCATCAGTATGCGTAACCAATATGTGTCTCCCGTTCGAAAGCGTCATAGTTATAAATATGCATGCATTTGCATATTTATAACCTTGATTCTTTTGAATTGTCCAACGCTATCCATGGACAGCCCGAGTATGTGTAGATTGGGTTCATTTTCCCATATGCTTTGCTCCGGATCCGAAGCATAAATTTTGTCAGTGCCTCCCCTGTTGTTATCCGGGTACACATCCTCTCTGTTTATTGCAGAGACGTGTATCAGGAGAACAGCGGGGAGGTGCTGCCGAAATTTTGCGTCGGATCCGGAGCATAGCTTGGGAAAATGAACCCAATCTACACATACTCGGGTGGGATTAGGACCTATCATTACCTATTAGAGTGTAGGTTGCATGGACGTAATAAAATTGACAAAGTAGATCAACTGATGAATATATACATGGTGAACTATATATATAATTGTTGTGTGTCTAGTAGCTCTGAAAGTCAAGATGAGTGATCCTGCGTGGATGTATACCGGTCACACTGGTCAGAACAAATGGAGCGCTGAATGGTTCACAAAAACCAAGGGGTTTGTGCAAGCCGCATTTGCAAATGGCCAGAGGAAAACTTGGTGCCCCTGTTTCCGATGCGGCAATTGGGAAAAGAGGACAGAGGCTGAAATGGGTAAACACCTGCAGAAGAATGGTTTTACGCCCGATTATACGGTGTGGACATTTCATGGTGAGTCTGCCCAACATGACCGAGCTGAGGTGGATCATCGTCGCACCGACGAGCATGGTACTGGGATGGAGAACATGGTGCAAGACTATGATGATGCTCGGGATTCGAACGAGGAGATGGAGGAATCTGCAAAGGCCTTCAATGAAATGTTGGAGTCTTTAAAACGTCCGCTCCATGAGCACACTGAGCTTTGTCAGTTGGATGCCATCTCACAAGTAATGGCTTTGAAGGCTCAGTTCAACTTGGGCAGAGAATGCTATGACGCAATTATGACAGTATTTGGACGCTTTCTACCCAAAGGCCATGTAATGCCTGCAAACGTGTACCAGTCGGACAAAATCCTCTGTGCACTAAAGATGCCCTATGAGAAGATACATGCCTGTGAGAAAGGATGTGCCTTATTTAGGCTTGACTATGTGGACTTGAACTATTGTCCCATTTGCAAGTGTTCCAGGTATATTGTGGTAGACAACGGTATGGGTGAGAAGACACAGACCAAAATCCCTTTTAGTGTTCTTTGGTATATGCCAATCGTACCAAGACTTCAACGTCTTTTCATGGTCGAAGAGACGGCCAGACAGATGACATGGCACAAAACAGGCAAAAGAACCGAACTAGATGCAGATGGGAATCTGATGATGGTACACACATCAGATGGTGTTGCGTGGAAAAAGTTTGATGAATTACATGCTGACAAAGCGGCAGATCCAAGGCATCCTCGAGTCGGCATCAGCACCGATGGGATCAGTGTGTTTGGTATGATGGCAGCCCAATACAGTTGTTGGCCCGTATTTGTCTTTCCACTCAATCTCCCCCCCGGACAGATTATGCAAAGAAAGAACATTTTCCTGACGTTGATAATTCCAGGACCCAACTATCCGGGGAAAAATATGAATGTGTACATGCAGCCACTTAAGGACGAATTGGAAGAAGCCTGGGATAATGGGTTCAAGACATACGACGCCTATAGCAAACGAAACTTCATAATGCGTGTCTGGTACATGTACTCGACGCATGACTTGCCGGCGTATGCGCTATTTGTTGGCTGGTGTGTGCATGGAAGGTTCCCGTGCCCCACATGCAAGGGAGCTCTTGAGTTTCGTTGGCTTCAGTCCGGTCGCAATTTTTCTTGCTTCGACATGCATAGACAGTTCCTGGATCCTCGCCATAAGTTCAGGAAAGACAAGAAGAACTTCATCAGAGGTAGAGTTGTAAAAAACTCTGCACCACCTGCGTTGACAGGCCAACAGACCCTGGATCAGTTAAACGCTCTCGAGCCAGATCCAGAGCATCCAGGGTACTTCAAGGGGTATAATTTTGAGCACGCCTGGACTCACAAAACATGCTTATGGGATCTGCCTTACTTCAAAGACCTCCTTTGCCCACACAACATCGACGTGATGCACACTGAGAAGAATATCGCCAAGGCACTTTTTGGTACATTGTTCGGCATAGATGGGAAGTCAAAGGATAATACTAAGGCTAGAGTCAATCTGGAGGCGCTATGTGATAGGCCGTTACAAAACATGAAAGAACCGAAAGGAAAGCAGAACTGGACGAAGCCAAAGGCATGGTTCAATCTTGGAAGGCCAGCTAGGAGGGAAATTATCTTATGGGTGAAAATGCAGTTGATGTTCCCCGATGGGTATGCAGCGAATCTAAAGAGGGGAGCGAGTCTTGATAAATTGAAGATATTTGGTCTCAAGAGTCATGATTGGCACATATGGATTGAGCGGGTAATGCCGGTGATGTTGCGTGGCTTCATCCCTGAGGATGAATGGCTAGTACTGGCAGAACTCAGCTATTTCTTCCGTGTTCTTTGTGCGAAAGAACTATCGCCTGGCGTGCTAGAAGAACTGGAAGAGTTGGCGCCAGAGTTGATCTGCATGTTAGAGAAGATCTTTCCACCGGGCTTCTTTAATCCAATGTAGCATTTGATTTTGCATCTCCCGACCGAGGCAAGATTGGGGGGGCCGTGCAAAATCGTTGGTGCTACACAACTGAGAGGATGCAGAAGACGCTTCGAGAAAAATGTAAAAATAAACATAGAATTGAAGCGTCTATGGCTGAGGCATTCATCACTAAGGAGGCGGCAAACTTCGTGACAGCACACTACGAAACCAAAAATCATCATTTGCATAATCCGAAGCCTCGATACAATGCTGACGAGCCTAAAAAGGGTGGATCCAACCTCAGCCTATTCAAAGGCAATCTCGCACTAGCCAGTGTTTCAAATCCAGTATCTTTGGATAACGAAGAATGGCGGACCATTTCATTGTATATCTTCAACAACCTGATAGAAGTGCGGCCATACATCGAGTAAGTTCTCGGTACATTGTTTCGCAACTTCTATTTCCTTTGAACTGCTCTTATTCCTGGATATTTCATATAGTCGATACGTCGCCCTATTCTCGTATGGAGCGGTGATCCAAAAGGATTCCGTCGAAGAGTATGAGCTTCTCGCAAAGCAAGGAGGCGGCTATCCCGGTTTCATCTCTTGGTTCAAACAAACGGTAAATTCTATTAGACAATTTCATTTCATTCGCTAATTTGTGCGTAATGCAACAATCCTTTCATATTAAACCTGTAGGCTAATTCAGAGTCTATGGACGCCGAATTGAGACAAGTCGCTAATGGTTTTGACTATAAGGTCCGTTCATTTGACAAATGCGACATCAACGGGTATCGTTTTCGTACCTATGGCAAAGAGCTATCTATGGCCGACCGAAAGTCTACAAATTGTTGTGTATCTGCTATCGGCAAAGGAGGTACCGAGTATTATGGGAGAGTTGAAGCAATTTATGAACTTCTATTCTATGGTGAAAACCCACCGAATGTCATAGTCTTCAAATGTTATTGGTTTCAGCCGAAGGAGACTAGAAGGACTCATGAACATATAGGGCTAGTTGAAATCAACCAAAGCACCCATTTAGATGCTCCTGATGTCTATATTATGGCTCAACAGGCGACCCAAGTATTCTATCTACCCTGGGCCTGCCAAACTAATCCAAATCTGAAAGGTTGGGATGTCGTTTATGAAGTGTCGCCACGTGCTAGACTATCTCCCCCAAAGGAAGAGGATTATGAACCTCACATTAACCCAGACACATATGAAGGAGAATTCTTCCAAGAGACACGTCTGTCCAGAAAGCGTTTCAAGAACCGGTATACTTCACCCCAAAACATTAAAGTAGACAGCGACAGTGAATCCCACATCACCCTAGAGGAGGAACAAGAAGAGCCGGAACAAGAAGAGGTTACTGCTGTGGACGACCTCTCAATGCTTGACCGATTACGTAAAGGTGGCCTTCCACATGTTGATGCCACTGAACCCTATGAGCCCGTCATTGATTATAGTGATGATGATGATTATGCATTTATTGATGATACTGATCGAGATTATTAGTACTGTCAGGTATTCAAATTTTTTATGTTGTACTTGATGATGATACACTTAAGTGATATACATATTATTATTCATGTCTATATTTTTTTATGTTGTACTAATTTCGTTTACTCTTTGTCATGGCAGGTGTTGAAAGATGGAAGGGGAGCCAACTGAGGCCAAGGACAAACGTGCCCAAATTGAAGGTGTGCCACACCATCAAGGTAGCTCCAGCTTATATCAGTTCGGGCGGAATTGGGTAATGTGGTTTGCTTCATGATTAATGCAATTCATTCATCATGCTAGCTTGAGCCCTTTAATTACTAATTTACTTTGTTTCTCTCTTTCAGGCATGCTACAATAAGACGGATAAGGTGCCAGAGGGGTACGACCTGTATGCCATGGCCCACACTGCCTCTTACAAGCAAGTCAAGGGGAAGGCGAGGAAAGGGGAGGAGTTTAACCCGAGACAGATCCCCTACAATCCAGAGCAGGTGATGATATCTAGTGGCGGGAGGTCCGTGGCTCCATAGCCATTGATTCAGAGATTGCTCCTGAGACCACGATGAGTTTAATTTGAATGGACGTTACTTGCTAGTCTTAACATTTGAGTGTCATCATGCTAACGAAACATTGGAAACGATCTTTGGTGCAGCGTTACTCCACACAAGCATCACACAATCCTTCTCCAGCTACTGGCATGAGCCAGCCCGCTCCCACACCTCCATGATCAAGGTAAGTTTCTCTAGTTTTTTGCTTAACAAATGCATAAAGACCTAGACTTAGCTTTATTTCATCCAATATGCTTACCTTAATGACCTAGAGTTAGCTTCTTTTCCTGCAAAATGACTTAATAAGCTTACTGACCTCCAAAACCAGCCATTTTACCTAAGTTAGCTCTAAAACAATCTATACTTAGCTTTGTTTCCTCCAAAATGACCTAAGTTAGTTATAATATGCTTAGTTAACTAGGTTTGCTCAATAATGACATGTACTTACCTTACTTATGTAAAAATAGGCATAATTAGCTTAGTTAGCTCATAAACGATCCATTTTACCTACATTAGCTCTAAAATGATGCATTTTACCTAAGTTAGCTCATAAACGATCCATTTCACCTAAGTTACCTCACAAACGTTGGCGTGCTTCTTCTTCTAGTCTTCTTCTTCTAGTCACCTTTTCCTAACTTTCTTATTTGCCATTTTGCAGATTTCATTCACTTCTCGGAAGCTAGCTTGCTATGATGGAGTGCTTGTTTTTTATTTCATTCTCTTCTAGTATTCTTCTAGCTTGCTACGATGGAACTTGCTATCTTGACGAAACTTTGCATTGTAATATGTATGTGCAACTTCCTAATGGTTGCAACTTATGTGTATGTGCAACTTGCTATGTATGAGTGGATGGAACTATATATGTATGTACAATGAAACTTATGTGCTGTTAAATAGCCCTATGAAATATATCTAAATATGTCCTATATATTTGCTGTGGAAATTGTTGGATTTAAAAAAACAGGGAAAAAAGCCATTATGCAGGCTCTTTGCCGTCTGCCACCGACGGCAAAGGGCTCTTTGCCATCAGCAGCGGACGACAAAGAGGCCGCATGGCAGGCAACTGTGCTTCCTGGGAGGCTGACCTATTTGGTCAGTTTGCCTACAGTGGCTGACGACAAAGAGAAAAAAAGTTTGCCATCAGCGGCCGACGGCAAAGGCTTGCCGTTAACCGCATAACGGAGTAACAGCTCATTTATTGCCGTCAGCATTCTTTGCCGTCGGCAGCTGATGGCAAAGGACCCTTTGTCGTCAGCCGCCCGAAGCGGACGGCAATGTAGCGCTTTGCCGTCCCGTACTTTACCGTCCACTTTTGCCGTCCGCGGCCAACGGCAAAGACCTTTGTCGTCCGCCATCCATGCCTTTGCCGTCTGCCGTGGCTGATGGCAAAGTAGGTTATTCCTATAGTGATGGGAGCATTTTGTGTAACGAAAATGAAGCATGGCCAAACTATATGATTTTGTAGGGATAAGCTTGCTTTGGCCTTGTTGTTTTGAAAAGACATGATTGCTTTATTAGTACGCTCGGAGCATTATTGTTTTTTATGTCAAATGATAGACTATTGCTTTGAATCATTCGTGTCTTAATATTCATGCCATGATTAGATATATGATCAAGATTATGCTAGCTAGCATTCCACATCAAAAATTATCTTTTTTATCATTTACCTACTCGAGGACGAACAAGAATTAAGTTTGGGGATGCTGATACGTCTCCGTCGTATCTATAATTTTTTATTGTTCCATGCCAATATTCTACAACTTTCATATACTTTTGGCAACTTTTTATACTATTTTTTGGGACTAACATATTGATCCAGTGCCCAGTGCCAGTTCCTGTCTGTTGCATGTTTTACGTTTCGCAGAAAACCCATATCAGACGGAGTCCAAATGGGATAAAAATGGACGGAGAATTTTTTTGGAATATTTATGATTTTTGGGAAGTAAAATCCACACGAGACGGTGCCCGAGGGGCCAGGAGATAGGGGGCGCGCCCTTGACTCTCCTGGGGCCCCGTAAGGCGGTTGCCACTCTTCTTTTGCCGCAAGAAAGCTAATTTTATGAGAAAGATCTTGGAGAAAGATACACCCCAATGGGAGTTACGGATCTCCGGATATAAAAGAAACGGTGAAGGGGAAGAATCTGAGAACGCAGAAACAGAGAGATATATCCAATCTCGGAGGGGCTCTCGCCCCTCCCACGCCATGGGAGCCAAGGACCAGAGGGGAAACCCTTCTCCCATCTAGGGAGAAGGTCAAGGAAGAAGAAGAAGAAGGGGGGCTCTCTCCCCCTTGCTTCTGGTGGCGCCAGAACACCGCTGGGGGCCATCATCATCACTGCGATCTTCACCAACACTGCCGTCATCTTCACCAACATCTCCATCACCTTCCCCCATCTATATCCAGCGGTCCACTCTCCCGAATCCCGCTGTACCCTCTACTTGAACATGGTGCTTTATGCTTCATATTATTTTCCAATGATGTGTTGCCATCCTATGATGTCTGAGTAGATTTTCGTTGTCCTATCGGTGATTCATGAATTGCTATGATTGGTTTGAGTTGCATGTTTTATTATTAGTGTTGTCCTATTGCGCCCTCTGTTTCGCGCAAGTGTGAGGAATTCCCGCTGTAGGGTTTGCAATATGTTTATGATTTGCTTATGGTGGGTGGCCCGAGTGACAGAAGCACAGACCCGAGTAAGTAGGTTGTTTGCGTATGGGATAAAGGGGACTTGATACTTTAATGCTATGGTTGGGTTTTACCTTAATGAATCTTCAGTATTTGCGGATGCTTGCTAGAGTTCCAATCATAAGTGCATATGATCCAAGTAGAGAAAGTATGTTATCTTATGCCTCTCCCTCAAATAGAATTGCAATAGTGATTATCGATCTAGTAACGTAGTCAATTGCCTAGGGATAATTTCACAACTCCTACCACCACTTTTCCACACTCGCTATATTTACTTTATTGCATCTTTATTTAAACAGCCCCTACTTTTTATTTACGTGTTCTTTATTATCTTGCAAACCTATCCTATCACACCTACAAAGTACCTTTAGTTTCATACTTGTTCTAGGTAAAGCGAACGTCAAGCGTGCGTAGAGTCGTATCAGTGGCCGATAGGACTTGAGAGAGTATTTGTTCTAACTTTAGCTCCTCGTTGGGTTCGACACTCTTACTTATCGAAAGAGGCTACAACTATCTCGTATACTAGCGGGTTATCACTCATCACTATAGCCTTGCAAGCATTGTGACTAATGAGTTAGTTGCAGGATGCAGTATTACGAAACGAGTAAAGAGACTTGCCGGTAATGAGATTGAACTAGGTATGATGAAACCGACAATCGAATCTCGGGCAAGTAACATACCGATGACAAAGGGAACAACATATGTTGTTATGCGGTTTGACCGATAAAGATCTTCGTAGAATATGTAGGAACCAATATGAGCATCCATGTTTCGCTATTGGTTATTGACCGGAGACGTGTCTCGGTCATGTGTACATAGTTCTCGAACCCGGAGGGTCTGCACGCTTAACATTCGATGACGATTGGTATTATGAATTTATGCGATTTGATGTAACGAAGGTTGGCCGGAATCCAGGATGAGATCACGGACATGACGAGGAGTCTCGGATATAAAGATGGATATATTGGAAGACTATATTCGGACACCGGAAGAGTTCCGAGGTGTATCGGGTATTTTCCGGAGTACCGGGGGATGACGGGAACCCCCCGGGGAGTTAATGGGCGTCATTGGCCAGGTGGTGGAAGAGAGGAGGCAGGCCAAGGTATGGCGCCCCCCCCTAGCCCAAACCGAATTCGACTAGGGGGGTCGGCCCCCCTTTCCTTCTCTCCTCCCCCTCCTTCCCCCTTCTCCTTGTTGGAATAGGAAAGGGGGGGGCCGATTCCTACTTGGAGTAGGATTGCCCCCCCCCCCCAATGGCGCGCCTCCTCCCCTGGCCGGCCTCCTCCTCCCTCCCTCCTTTATATACAAGGGAGGGGGCGCCCCAAAGACACACAAGTTGATCTATAGCCGTGTGCGGTGCCCCCCTCCACAATTTTCCACCTCGGTCATATCGTCGTAGTGTTTAGGCGAAGCCCTGCCCCAGTAACTTCATCATCATCATCACCACACCGTCGTGCTGATGGAACTCTCCCTCGGCCTCAGCTGGATCTAGAGTTTGAGGGACGTCACCGAGCTGAATGTGTGCATATCATGGAGGTGACATGCATTCGATACTTGATCGGCTGGATCGCAAAGACGTTCGACTACATCAACCGCGTTACTTAACGCTTCTGCTTTCGATCTACGAGGGTACATGCACACACTCTCCCCTCTCGTTGCTATGCATCACCTAGATAGATCTTGCATGATCGTAGGATTTTTTTTGAAATTACTGCGTTCCGCAACACGCCCCAGGGGGGTGGCCGCGCCCTGTGCCCTCGTAGCCAAATGGTGGCCCCCCTGGTGTGTTCTAAGTGCCAGAAATTCTTAAATATTCTACAAAAATTCATACTCCATTTTCAGGGCATTTGGATAACTTTTATTTTCGGGGTATTTTTTTCATTGCACAGATAATTTAGAAAATAGACAGTAAATAGTATTTTGCTTTATTTAATCCAAATAACAGAAAGTAAAAGGAGGGTATAGAGAGTTGTGCTTTCTAACTTCATCCATGTCGCGCTCATCAAAAGGAATCCACTAACAAGGTTGATCAAGTCTTGTTAACAAACTTCTTCCGAATCACATGAAACCGGAGAATTTTCAAATAACACTAGGTTACCCCGACAGGGGTATGCATGTCCCCAACAATAAGAATATCATATTTCTTTTTGATAGTAGGAAGAGGGAATTCAAAACCTCCAATAGTAATCGTTGAAATTTTTCCAATAGAATTTATACTATGAACTTGAGGTTGTTTCTTCGGAAAGTGTACCGTATGCACATTACCATTAACATGAAAAGTGACATTGCCTTTGTTGCAATCAATAACAGCCCCTGCAGTATTTAGAAAAGGTCTACCAAGGATAATCGACATACTGTCGTCATTGGGAATATCAAGAATAACAAAGTTTGTTAAAATAGTAACGTTTGCAACCACAACAAGCACATCCTCACAAATACCGATAGGTATAGCAGTTGATTTATCGGCCATTTGCAAAGAGATTTCAGTAGGTGTCAACTTATTCAAATCAAGTCTACGATAAAAAGAGAGAGGCATAACACTAACACTGACTCCAAGATCACATAAATCAGTTTTAACATCGTTTCTTTTAATGGAGCATGGTATAGTTGGTACTCCTGGATCTCCTAGTTTCTTTGGTATTGCACCCTTAAAAATATAATTGGCAAGCATGGTGGAAATTTCAGCTTACGGTATCTGCTACGTCTTGAGCTTGCGTTGGTTTTCCTTGAAGAGGAAAGGGTTATGTAGCAAATAGCATAAGTATTTCCCTCAGTTTTTGAGAACCAAGGTATCAATCCAATAGGAGGCTCCTCAAAAGTCCCACGCACCTACACAAACAAACAAAGAACTCGCAACCAACGCAATAAAGGGGTTGTCAATCACTTCACGGCCACTTGCGAAAGTGAGATCTGATAGAGATAGTATGATAAGATAAATATATTTTTGGTATTTTATAATATAGATGCAAAAAGTAAAGATGCAAATAAAAGTAGATTGAAAGCTTACATGATAAAAGATAGACCCGGGGGCCATAGGTTTCACTAGAGGCTTCTCTCAAGATAGCATAAGTATTACGGTGGGTGAACAAATTATTGTCGAGCAATTGATGGAAAAGCGAATAATTATGAGATTATCTAGGCATGATCATGTATATAGGCATCACGTCCGCAACAAGTAGACCGATTCCTGCCTGTATCTACTACTATTACTCCACACATCGACCGACTCCTGCCTGCATCTAGAGTATTAAATTCATAAAGAACAGAGTAACGCATTAAGTAAGATGACATGATGTAGAGGGATAAACTCAAGCAATATGATATAAACCCCATCTTTTTATCCTTGATGGCAACAATACAATACGTGCCTTGCTGCCCCTGCTGTCACTGGGAAAGGACACCGCAAGATTGAACCCAAAGCTAGGCACTTCTCCCATGGAAAGAAAGATCAATCTAGTAGGCCAAACCAAACTGATAATTAGAAGAGACTTGCATCGGATCTCGACAAACACACCACAAAAAGAGTTTACATCGAATAGATCTCCACAAGAGAGGGGGAGAACATTGAATTGAGATCCAAAAAAAGAGAAGAAGCCATCTAGCTAATAACCATGGACCCGAAGGTCTTTGGTAAACTACTCACAACTCATTGGAGGGGCTATGGTGTTGATGTAGAAGCCCTCCGTGGTCGACTCCCCCTCCGGCGGAGCACCGGCGAAGGATCCAAGATGGGATCTCACGGATACAGAAGGTTACGGCGATGGAAATTGTGTTTCATTGGCTCCCTGGCTGTTTTTGGGGTACGTAGGCATATATAGGAGGAAGAAGTATGTCGGTGGCCGACCGAGGGGCCCACAAGATAGGGGTGAAAGTGCAACTATCCCTAGGTGGTTTTGGTAATTCATAACAACATATAGCTCATTGAGCTAATGCTATTCCAAGACTATTATTTCAGGAAAGCTCAATGAATGGCATGGCATGGATGATGAAAGTGGATCCCTCAAAATACTAAGGACAAAGGATTGGCTCAAGCTCAAAAGCTCAAGACTCTTCATTTTACATTTTAGTTATCCAAGATCACATTGAGTCTATAGGAAAAGCCAATACTATCAAGGAGGGATGAGTTGTTGCTTAATGAGCCTCTTGCTTCATGTGCTTAGTGATATGCTCCAAAACCCTCAGCTACTTTCTCACATCCACAAATGACCTAAACCCAAAGCCAAAATCGGTCACACCGATTCTTCCAACCCGGCGCCGCCGATTTCAAAAGTCATAGCCACTGCCACAAACCCTAGGCAAATCAGTCCTACCGATAGGGATCTCGGTCTCACCGAGATGGGATTGTAATCTCTCTATTTCCCTTCGTAACGTTTCGGTCTAACCGAAGTGAGCGATCGGTCCCACCGAGATTGCAATGTAAACTCTCTGTTTCCCTTTTGTAACATTTTGCTCTCACCGAAAAGAGCAAATCGGTCCCATCGAGTTTACCTGACCAACTCTCTGGAAAGCTTATTACCAAAATCGGTCTCACCGAGTTTGTGTAATCGGTCTTACTGAGATTATGTTATGCCCTAACCCTAACCAAATCGGTTTCACCGAGTTTCATGTCAGTCCCACCGAAAATCACTAACGGTCACTAGGTTTACTAAATCGGTCCGACCGAGTCTGTTGAATCGGTCCCACCAAGTTTTGTAAATTGTGTGTAACGGTTAGATTTTGTGTGGAGGCTATATATACCCCTCCACCTCCTCTTCATTCATTGAGAGAGCCATCAGACTAAACCTACACTTCCAATTTACCATTTCTGAGAGAGAACCACCTACTCATGTGTTGAGGCCAAGATATTCCATTCCTACCATATGAATCTTGATCTCTAGCCTTCCCCAAGTTGCTTTCCACTCAAATCTTCTTTCAACCATATCCAAATCCTATGAGAGAGAGTTGAGTGTTGGGGAGACTATCATTTGAAGCACAAGAGCAAGGAGTTCATCATCAACGCACCATTTGTTACTTCTTGGAGAGTGGTGTCTCCTAGATTGGCTAGGTGTCACTTGGGAGCCTCCTAGATTGGGAGTTTGTAAGGGCAAGGAGATCGCCTACTTCGTGAAGATCTACCGCTAGTGAGGCAAGTCCTTCGTCGGCGACGACCATGGTGGGATAGACAAGGTTGCTTCTTCGTGGACCCTTTGTGGGTGGAGCCCTCCGTGGATTTGCGCAACCGTTACCCTTCGTGGGTTGAAGTCTCCATCAACGTGGATGTACGATAGCACCACCTATTGGAACCACGCCAAAAACATCCGTGTCTCCAATTGCGTTTGAATCCTCCAAACCCTTCCCTTTACTTTCTCGCAAGTTGCATGCTTTAATTTCCGCTGCCTATATACTCTTTGCATGCTTTCTTGAATAATGTGATGATTGCTTGACTTGTCCTAAGATAGCTAAAATCTGTCAAACTCTAAAATTGGGAAAAGGTTAAGTTTTTAATTGGTCAAGTAGTCTAATCACCCCTGCCTCTAGACATACTTCAAGGTCCTACAAGTGGTATCAGAGCTTTGGCCTCCATTTGCTTTGATTTCCATAGCTTTTGGTGGTCAAAGCCTTGGTTTCACAACCTAGGAGAGTATGGCGTCTAGCGAGGGAAATTATCACCGTAGAGGTCCTTACTTTGATGGTACTAATTTTGCTAGTTGGAAGCATAAGATGAAAATGCATATTCTCGGACATAACCCCGCTGTTTGGGCAATTATTTGTATTGGCTTGCAAGGTGAATTCTTTGATGGGAGAGAGCCGAACCGTGAATCTAATGCGGAAGAATTGAAGATGCTGCAATACAACGCTCAAGCTTGTGATATCATCTTTAACGGATTGTACCCCGAAGAATTCAACAAAATCAGCCGTCTTGAGAATGCAAAGGAAATTTGGGATACTTTGATTGATATGCACGAAGGTACCGAATCCGTCAAGGAATCCAAGTTGGATGTGCTCCAAAGTCAGCTTGACAAGTTCAAAATGAAGGATGATGAAGGTGTCGCTGAAATGTACTCTAGGCTTGCACTTATCACAAATGAGATTGCCGGCTTAGGGAGTGAAGAGATGACCGACAGATTCATCATCAAGAAGATCCTAAGAGCATTGGATGGAAAGTATGATACCGTGTGCACATTCATCCAAATGATGCCAAACTACAAAGATATCAAGCCAACGGAAGTCATTGGAAGAATTGTTGCTCATGAAATGTCACTCAAGGATAAGGAGGAACTTCACAACAAGTCAAGTGGTGCTTACAAAGCCTCAAGTGAAAACCCCACATCATCAAGTGAGAAACAAACCTTCAATGAAGAATTGAGCTTAATGGTGAAGAACTTCAACAAGTTCTCCTAGAGTAGAAGCAAAGAAATAAGCTCCAAGTCAAGGTCTTATCATGAAAAAAGATCTTCTAGTCGAGAGCGCAATTGCTACAATTGTGGGAGGCCTGGACACTATTCCAATGAGTGTACGGCACCCTACAAAAGAAGAGAAGAATCACCACCAAGAGAGAGGAGGAGCAGAGATGATCGTTATGAATGAAGACCCTCACGGAGAAGCAAGGATTCGGAAAGGAAGGACAAGTCATCAAGGAGCTACACAAAACGAAGACATCAAGCTCATGTTGTTGAATGGGTATCCGGCTCCGACTCCGACCATCACTCCGAGAGAAGCTATCACTCCAACTCCAAATATACTCAAGATGAAGGTGTTGCCGGTCTAGCACTTGTGTCAACCAACTCCTACGACATATTTGATTCACCAAATGAAGGAATTGGAAGATGCTTCATGGCCAAAGGTCCAAAGGTAACACATCCTGAGTATGTTGATTTCAATAGTGATGAAGACTTGCTTGTGGATGATGATTTACTTGTTGACAACTCTAGTGATGAATACTATGATGAAACGTCAATTAATCATGCTAATCAAACGAATGACAATGATAAGGAGAAAATTGAGCTTCTAACTAAAGAACTAAACACTATTAAGTTGGCTCATGAAACTATCTTCAAAGATCATCGAGAACTTTTAAGGGCTCATGAGAAGTTACGCTTTGAAAAGCTCAATCTTGAGCAAGAGCATGAGTTCTTAAAAGCAATCAATGATGATCTCCGGAAGAAAAGTTCTTCTTACATTGCCAAGCGTTTACTCTTATCTACTTACATGCCTCAAGTCAAGTCTAGTAACAAGTACAAGAAAGATACTTCCTCTAGTAGTAACAATAATAATGTCAAATCCAATATTGCTGCTTCTAGTAGTTCTCTTGATTCCACTAATGATTCTCTTAGCCAAGTTACACTTGAGCAAGAAAATAGCTTATTGAAGGGAATTATAGAGAAAGGTGTTTACAAGAGCCTTGTCGGGAGTAAGCGATTCGAGGAAATTGTACGCAAGCAAGGAAGACACCGGAAGAATCAAGGTGTTGGTTTTGAATGAAAGTTCAATGCCAATGGAGTTGAGTGGGAAGAAGATCAATACCCCAAGACGAAGTTTGTTCCTCAACAAGAGAAGTATGATCCTCCTTCCTTCAAGGGAACACAAGATCAAGATGATCTTCCACCACAACACCACAAGAACAAAGGCAAGGACAAGCTTCAAGAAGAGATTGATGCATTTGAAGAAGCACCTAAAGTCTCAGTCAAGTGGGTTCCCAAGACTACGTCAAGTTCTACTTCATCAAGTACAACTACAACTCCAAGGATTCCCATCAAGATGATGTGGATCCTGAAGAAGAAGAACTAGAGAGTTCTTGAGGGTGACTCCGCCAACATTTTTCACTCATATCATTATGGCAAGGACAAGTGCAATCAACTTCCACATCTTGCACTAGTTCAAGGAGTCACAAACCCTCATGTTGGTAAGGCAAGGGACAAGGTAACCTAATGTTTTCATGGACATCATCTTGTGTGTGCATCACTCTATGTCTATGGATATTCTTGTTTGTTCCTTGTGGGACTAACCCATGTAGGCAAGTTGAAAGTGTAACTCACTCCAAAGGATTGCTCCAAATGATCTACATCAACATTGAGCATCCACATCTTCAACACCTACATGAAGTCAACATCGACAAAACCCAAGGTTAGTTCATCCCTCTAAAAGGGGATCTCACATCTAGGGGGAGCTTAACTCTAAGAATTGAGTCAAAGCAACTCTAATGGTGTGAACACATCAATGCATTATGTAAAAGTGGTAACCCCACTTGAGCTTAAACGATGAGTATGACCTATGATCAAATGTTTATCATTTGACTCCTAAGTCAATATACTCATATATAGATGACCTAGTCATCGCCAATTGTTTGATAGATGCTAGAATTGGTTGTGCATGCTTTGCCACATATTTCATTTGCTATCTTATTGTGTGAGCATGTTGGTGCATATTTTACTCATTCAAGGACATCCACTTGTTGTTTTGATTGTTTGGTTCTTTCTTCTTTTGGCCAGGTGGATGGACAAGAATGCCTAAGAACTTTCTCTAGCTATCTATGCTTTTCTCGTCTCAAACTCTATTCATGCTACATCACAAAATTTGATCAAGTCAGATTTGAACCACTCTGTGTGAGGAGCACTCGGAGTCCCCGATTCGTCATAGACTTAAACTTCCAAAACTTCTTTGTGATTCTCGGTCTGTCCAATTCCTCCATTTTGGTCCTACCGAGATCACCAAGTCGATCTAGGTTTTCAATCTCGGTGCAACCGATTTGAACTTTTCGGTCACACCGAGTTGCTGTAACTGAACACAGTTATGCATCTCGGTGCCACCGAGTTGTTCCACTCGGTCACACCGATAGGGTCGGGCTATATATAGTCATGGGAAAAAATTTGGAAATTCCTCCAAACCCCTTCGCCCGTGCAATAAGATCGCTCTGCCTCCAAGGTCTCCGGATCGTCTCCTTGTCGCCAGCCGCCTCCTGTCGCTGGTCTCCGCCACCGTCAACGGAATTCAACCCCGCCGTTGCCGCCGTAGCGAGTTCATCACCGAACTAGGGTATGGACTCGATCACAGTGCTATCCTCGTCTGATTCCTAGCACATTGTGTTCTTATTGATTCTTGCCACGATTGAAACACTCCTATCCAGTCAATGCAATCCGTAGATTAGATGAGATTTGAAAATTTAGGGTTAGGTTTCCGCCGAAACCATCTCGGACCCACTGAGTTGAAAAACTCGGTCCCACCGATTTGGCTTATGCCATTGCACTAGTAGCTCTCGGTCTGACCGAGAATTGCTAATCGGTGCAACCGATCTGACCGAGAATTGCTAATCGGTGCGACCGATTTTAGGACTTTGTGAAACCCTAGCAGTCTCGGTGCCACCGAACTGTGACTCGGTCCAACCGAGTTCATCAGTTTAGGTTCCAAAACTGCTTCGGTATCACCGAGTTTGAAAATCGGTTGATCCGAAATGCTTTCTGTGGAAAACTAAAACTGAATTTTTGAATCATTCTTTTGCAAAAATCTCTGCATTTTGTGATGCTCATCCACTCTATCTCATCTATAACTCTTCACAGGGTCAGCAGTCAGTGTTTGCAGCATGTTAGACCAGAGTGACAGCCAAAACAGGTCAGAAGGGCAGATGCACATGAGTGAGGGCACTAGTCCCTCCAGCACTTCAGATGAAGGCAGCAGGAGCACTCCTAGCAACCTGCCTAAGGCTGCTACCAGGCAAAGGAGAAAGAGAACCTCAGACTCTGAAGATGAGGATTATAGAGCAGAAGAAGATGAGGCTACTTCCAAGAAAGTAGTACTCAAAAAGGAGTATGGCTCAGCAAAGCATACAAAGCCATGCATGAAGATTAAAAGGCCTGTAGGAAGACAACCAATGTCCAAAGCCAAAGCATCAACTCAACTGCCTGAAAAGCCTCCCAAAGAGCCAGCTGCTGCTAAAGGAAAGAAAAGGAAGGAAAGGGTCAAGAAGACCATGGCCAGAGTTGTTGGTCAACCTTCCATGATGGAAGAAGAAGAAGAGCTTGCTGCACCAGCACCAAAGGCACCAAAGCTTATGGGAGATGCTATTAGATCAGGGGCTGCAACATCTAAGCCCAAGGAAGCACCCAAAGCTGCCCCCAAGGCCAAGTCTGCACCAAAGAGGAATACCAGGAGTATTCTAGCTACTGAGAAGAACAAGGCCCCAGTGCCTGAGGTTGCTGAGGAGGAAGATGAAGAAGGACAAGTTCTGAGGAAGCTCAAGCCCAAGATACCAGATCATAATGATGCCCATCCTGTGGCTGAGGACATGAACATCAGAAAAGATTCAGGATTGAGGCTATGGAGGATGGCAGATCCATATGCCACAAGAAGAAGAACTGCTGTTGATTACAGGTTCCATACAAAGGAACAGCGGGACTTCTATGAGACAATCTTGTTGGATAAGAAGCCCATAGTTTGTGATATGAGGTGGGTCGACTGGACCTACATGAAGGAAAATGAAGAGCACTATCCTGGAGTGCAAGACAGTTTTGTTGCTTGTGGAGTTGCAGATTTTGTTGGGCAAAAGCTCACAAACTGGAATGGTGAACTTATCATGCAATTCTACTCCACAGCACACTTCTATCCAGATGGGAGGATAGTTTGGATGTCTGAAGGTACAATGTACGAGTCAACTGTTGAGGAGTGGGAAAAACTGATAAATGCCCCAAAGGAAAATGATGATGACCTGGATGTATATGCCAAGAAGAAAATGGGACACAATACCATGGCACATATGTACAAGGAGATCCCAGACAAAGCCCTAGAGACTTTCTCTTTTGGATCAGTCCACTTTCTTCTGTCAGGGCTTCCTACAATCAACTAGATCCTAAGGCACACTCTATTGCCTAAGTCAGGTGACCACAGCATGATCAGAGGGCATGCAATCAATATGTTGCATTTATTTGATGTGCCACAGAAATTCAAGGTCATGAGCCTTATAGTTGAAACCATTAAGAGGACTGCAGCAGATCATAAGAGGAGTTGTGGATATGCCCCTCAGATTCAGGAGTTGATTAACTCAAAGATGGGCACAAGCAAATATCTATTGGATAGGGAACATTTTCCTCTCTATCCAGACTTTGAGGACAATGAGGTTGTCATGAATGAGGGTGATCCATCATCAGTTCAAGCTCAAGAGAAGAAAGAGAAGGCAAGGAAGGAGAAGGCTACTAAGATGCCAACTCAAGAGGAGGCATCTGAGTATTTCTTGAAGAACAAGCAGGAGCAGCTTGGTTACTTGATAGCATTATCTCTGAGGATTGAGAAGGAATTGGCCACCCTCACTCAAAATCAGGAGAGCTTGGAGAGAATCATGGAACAAAAATTCTATGAACTAGATGGCAAGGTAACTGAGATTCAGTCAGTTGTGGAGCAGCTACAGGATGACATGCAGGAGAGGAAGGGCAAGACTACCACTAATGTCTTTGCCAGTGCTAGACACCAGAGCCACATCATCTGCACCAGCTACAGCTCCTACAGCTCCAGTGCAACCAGCTCCAGCATCAAATCCAGCACCCTCTACATCAACTGAATCTTTCGTCCAAGGAGCCATCTCTACACCACCAACTGAAGATCAAGCCTGAGAGTCGATCTAGCACTATGCATTTTCTATGAACTTTTTGGTAACTTGTTGCCAAAGGGGGAGAAAAATGTATAGATCACAGGCTTCGAGAGAGAGAGAGTTGCTTTTATTCTCTCTTGATTTGCTGGTTCAAACTTGTTTGCTTTTGATTGCTTGAGATACTATGCTGTTATTTGTGAGACATTCATGATCATGTGTTTGATCATAAGCTACACTTATGCATGTTTGATGATATTATCTTATCTATCCTATGTGATCATTCACTTTGCTTGGTGATGAGTGCATGTATTCAATCTTTATCATTTTGAGCGCTCCACCAAGATGTATGTGACATGGAAGAGTAACCCATGAGCCTAATTCCTTGTGCATTTGCAGTCCAAAGCAAATTTTAAACTATGCACAAATTTAGGGGGAGCTCTTGCTTATCACATACTTCTCAAAACGACAATGTTTTTCAATCTTATTATCATTTGTCAAAGCTTTGATCTATATGTTGTCATCAATTACCAAAAAGGGGGAGATTGAAAGTGCAACTATCCCTAGGTGGTTTTGGTAATTCATAACAACATATAGCTCATTGAGCTAATGCTATTCCAAGACTATTATTTCAGGAAAGCTCAATCAATGGCATGGCATGGATGATGAAAGTGGATCCCTCAAAATACTAAGGATAAAGGATTGGCTCAAGCTCAAAAGCTCAAGACTCTTAATTTTATATTTTAGTGATCCAAGATCACATTGAGTCTATAGGAAAAGCCAATACTATCAAGGAGGGATGAGGTGTTGCTTAATGAGCCTCTTGCTTCATGTGCTTAGTGATATGCTCCAAAACCCTCAGCTACTTTCTCACATCCACAAATGACCTAAACCCAAAGCCAAAATCGGTCACACCGATTCATCCAACCCGGCGCCACCGATTTCAAAAGTCATAGCCACTGCCACAAACCCTAGGCAAATCAGTCCTACCGATAGGGATCTCGGTCTCACCGAGATGGGATTGTAATCTCTCTGTTTCCCTTCGTAACGTTTCGGTCTAACCGAAGTGAGCGATCGGTCCCACCGAGATTGCAATGTAAACTCTATGTTTCCCTTTTGTAACATTTCAGTCTCACTGAAAAGAGCAAATCGGTCCCACCGAGTTTACCTGACCAACTCTCTGGAAAGCTTATTACCAAAATCGGTCTCACCGAGTTTGTGTAATCGGTCTTACCGAGATTACGTTATGCCCTAACCCTAACCGAATCGGTCTCACCGAGTTGCATGTCAGTCCCACCGAAAATCACTAACGGTCACTAGGTTTACTAAATCGGTACGACCGAGTCTGTTGAATTGGTCCCACCAAGTTTTGTAAATTGTGTGTAACGGTTAGATTTTGTGTGGAGGCTATATATACCCCTCCACCTCCTCTTCATTCGTGGAGAGAGCCATCATACTAAACCTACACTTCCAACTTACCATTTCTGAGATAAAACCACCTACTCATGTGTTGAGGCCAAGATATTCCATTCCTACCATATGAATCTTGATCTCTAGCCTTCCCCAAATTTCTTTCCACTCAAATCTTCTTTCAACCAGATCCAAATCCTATGAGAGAGAGTTGAGTGTTGGGGAGACTATCATTTGAAGCACAAGAGCAAGGAGTTCATCATCAATGCACCATTTGTTACTTCTTGGAGAGTGGTCTCTCCTAGATTGGCTAGGTGTCACTTGGGAGCCTCTGACAAGATTGTGGAGTTGAACCAAGGAGTTTGTAAGGGCAAGGAGATCGCCTACTTCGTGAAGATCTACCGCTAGTGAGGCAAGTCCTTCGTGGGCAACGACCATGGTGGGATAGACAAGGTTGCTTCTTCGTGGACCCTTCGTGGGTGGAGCCCTCCGTGGACTCGTGCAACCGTTACACTTCATGGGTTGAAGTCTCCATCAACGTGGATGTACGATAGCACCACCTATCGGAACCACGCCAAAAACATCTGTGTCTCCAATTGCGTTTGAATCCTCCAAACCCTTTCCTTTACTTTCTTGCAAGTTGCATGCTTTAATTTCCGCTGCCTATATACTCTTTGCATGCTTGCTTGAATAGTGTGATGATTGCTTGACTTGTCCTAAGATAGCTAAAATCTGTCAAACTCTAAATTGGGAAAAGGTTAAGTTTTTAATTGGTCAAGTAGTCTAATCACCCCCCTCTAGACATACTTCAAGGTCCGACAAGGGGGCGCGCCCTGTAAGGGTGGGCGCGCCCTCCTATCTCGTGGCCGCCTCGGCTGCTGCTTGGCTTGCACTCCAAGTCCTCTGGATCATGTTCGTTCCAAAAATCACGCTCCCGAAGGTTTCATTCCGTTTGGACTCTGTTTGATATTCCTTTTCTTCGAAATACTGAAATAGGCAAAAAAACAGCAATACGAGTTGGGCCTCCGGTTAGTAGGTTAGTCCCAAAAATGATATAAATGTGTAAAATAAAGCCCATAAACATCTAAAAGGGGTAATATAATAGCATGGAACAATCAAAAATTATAGATACGTTGGAGACGTATGAAGCATCCCCAAGCTTAATTCCTGCTCGTCCTCGAGTAGGTAAATGATAAAAACAGAATTTTTGATGTGGAATGCTACCTAGCATAATTCTCAATGTAATTTTTATTGTGGCATGAATTTTCAGATCCAAATGATTCAAAATAAAAGTTCATACTGATAAAAGAAATAGTAACACTTCAAGCATACTAATCAAAGTAATCATGTCTTCTCAAAATAACATGGCAAAAGAAAGTTCATCCCTACAAAATCATATAGTTAGGCTATGCTTCATTTTCGTCACACAAAGATGTTCCCAACTTCTATACCCCCGATGACAAGCCAAGCAATTGTTTCGTACTTAAATAATCTCAAACTTTTTCAACCTTCACGCAATACATGAGCGTGAGCCATGGATATAGCACTATGGGTGGAATAGAATACAATGATGGGGATTGTGTGGAGAAGACAAAAAAGGAGAAAGTATCACATTGACGAGGATAATCAACGGGCTATGGAGATGCCCATCAATTGATGTCAACATGAGGAGTAGGGATTGCCATGCAACGGATGCACTAGAGCTATGAATGAATGCTCGACAAAAGAAAACTAGTGGGTGTGCGTCCAACTTGCTTGCTCACGAAGACCTAGGGCATTTGAGGAAGCCCATTGTAGGAATATACAAGCCAAGTTCTATAATGAAAAATAACCACTAGTATGAAAAAGACAACCTATGAGACTCACTATATGAAAAACCAGGCGCTACTTTGAAGCACAAGTGTGAAAAAAAGATAGTAACATTGCCCCTTTTATTTATTTTCTTTTTTTCTTTTCCTTTTTTTTTCTTTTTTTCTTTTCTCTTTTTTTGGGCCTTTCTTTTTTTCTTTTGGCCTTTCTTTTTTTGGGCAATGCTCTAATAATGATGATCATCACACTTTTATTGATTACAACATATGAATTACAACTCGAAACTAGAACAAGATATGACTCTACATGAATGCCTCCGGCGGTGTACCGGGATGGTGCAATGAATCAAGAGTGACATGTATGAAAATTATGCATGGTGGCTTTGCCACAAATACGATGTCAACTACATGATCATGCAATGGCAATATGACAAAAGTAAAGTATGTCATGATGATGGTGAACTGAACGGTGAAAAGTTGCATGGCAATATATCTCGGAATGGCTATGGAAATGCCATAATAGGTAGGTATGGTGGCTGTTTTGAGGAAGATATAAGGAGGTTTATGTGTGATAGAGCATATCGTATCACGGGGTTCGGATGCACCGGCGAAGTTTGCACCAACTCTCAAGGTGAGAAAGGGCAATGCACGGTACCGAAGAGGCTAGCAATGGTGGAAAGGTAAAAGTGCGGATAATCCATGGACTCAACATTAGTCAAAAGAACTCATATACTTATTGCAAAAAAATTAGAAGTCATCAAAAATAAAGCACTACTCGCATGCTACTAGGGGGATAGATTGGTAGGAAAAGACCATCCCTCGTCCCCGACCGCCACTCATAAGGATGCACAAGCCATGTACACTTCATGTTTCAAATTTGTTACACAACTTTAACCATACGTGCATGCTATGGGACTTGCTAACTTCAACACAAGCATTATTTAAATTCATAATCACCCAACTAACATGACTTTAATATTACTACCTCCATATCTCAAAACAATTATCAAGTATAAAATTGATCATAGCATCCAATTCACTTTCTATGATAGTTTTTATTATACTCAACTTGGATGCCTACCATTCTATGACCAATTTTATAACCATAGCAAATACCATGCTGTTCTAAAAGACTCTCAAAATAATATAAGTGAAGCATGAGAGACTAGCAATTTCTACAAAAATAAGCCACCCCGTGCTCTAAAAGATATAAGTGAAGCACTAGAGCAAAAACTATCAAGGTCAAAAGATATAAGTGAAGCACATAGAGTATTCTTGCAAATTCTAATCAAGTAGGATTCTCCCAAAATGTGTGTACAGCAAGGATGATTGTGGTAAACTAAAAAGCAAAGACTAATATAATACACGACGCTCCAAGCAAAACACATATCATGTGGTGAATAAAAATATAGCTCCAAGTAAAGTTACCAATGAACGAAGACGAAAGAGGGGATGCCTTCCCGGGGCATCCCCAAGCTTAGTCTTTTGGATATTCTTGAATATCTTGGGGTGCCATGGGCATCCCCAAGCTTAGGATTTTGCCACTCCTTATTCCATAGTCCGTCAAAGCTTTACCCAAAACTTGAAAACTTCACAACACAAAATTCAACAGGAAATCATATAATCTCCGTTAGTGAAAGAAAACAAAACCGCCACATAAGGTACTGTAATGAACTCATTCTTTATTTATTTTTGTGTTAAAACTACTGTATTCCAACTTCTCTTTGGTTTATAAACTATTTTACTAGCCATAGATGCATCAAAAATAAGCAAACAACACACGAAAAACAGAATCTGTCAAAAACAGAACAGTCTGTAGTAATCAGTAACTAACGTAAACTTCTGCAACTCTAAAAATCCTACCATAATAGTAAGTCCTGTAAAATTTGTCTATTGATCAGCAGCAAAAAGAATCAACGCAAAAGCACGTTTCTGTGATTTAACAAAACTAAATTCGTGCGTGCAAAGTTTCTGTTTTTCAGCAGAATCAAATAAATTATCATCATAGGTTATTCTATAGGTTCTACTTGGCACAAACACTAATTAAAACATAAAAACACATCTAAACAGAAGGTAGATGCAAAATTTATTACTAAACAGGAACAAAAAGAAAAAACACAAATAAAATTGGGTTGCCTCCCAACTAGCGCTATCGTTTAACGCCCCTAGCTAGGCATAAAAGCGAAGATAGATCTAAGTAGTGCCATCTTTGGCACTCAATTCCTCAATAGAGCACTTATAATATTTAGGGGTTTCTCCCTTTTTAGCAATGACTAAACCTTTAGGCAAAAATTCAAGAAATTCGTTTGTAGCAAAAGGTTCCTTAACGATGGAGAGACAATTGGGATGAATACTTATGGATTTGAGATCCGCGTCTCCCTTACTAGAAGATTCACCCTTATTTTTAGGAACATAAATAAACTTGGCAGTCTTGGTAGGGGGTTTTGGAGTGTTTTTCATGGAAGAAAACGTGGAACCTAAGTTGGTAATGATATCCTCAAGTTTACCAATTCTTGCAGAATCTAGATCTATTTTTTCATTAACTATAGGTTCTTTCTCTTTAAGATTTTCAAAGTAACTCCAACCCTATATCCATATTGAGTAATGTGATTATGAATCTTTTTATCAAAATTTTCAATCAACTCAACAGTAGCAACTTTATTTTCAATAATATCAAGCCGTTGCATAACGGCTCTAATGTTAAAATAGTTCCATTAACCAAAAGAGTTGGTGGGCCAAACAAATCTAACATAGCATTATAAGCATCAAACGTATGGCTACTCAAGAAATCCCCTCCGGCAACAGTATCAAGAACACATCTATTCCAAGGAGTAATGCCTACATAAAAATTGCGAAGAAGAACGGAAGTAGAAGCTTCCTAGTAGATCTATTTGGAGCATTGCAAATTCTATGCCAAGCATCTTTTAAATTTTCTCCCTCCCTTTGCTTAAAATTGAGAATTTCATGTTCGGGGGTAATAATATGGATAGGAGGACTAGCCATAACGACCAGGTAAACGATCTAACAAACGAGCAAACGGAAAAGGCAAGCGAAAGAGAGAGCAGAGGCGATTGGGGAAGAGAGGGCGAATAAAACGGCAAGGGTGAAGTGGGGGAGAGGAAAACGAGAGGCAAATGGCAAATAATGTAAATGCGAGGGAGATGAGTTTGTGATGGGTACTTGGTATGTCTTGACTTGAGCGAAGACCTCCCCGGCAACGGTGCCAGAAATCCTTCTTGCTACGTCTTGAGCTTGCGTTGGTTTTCCTTGAAGAGGAAAGGATGATGCAGCAAAGTAGCATAAGTATTTCCCTCAGTTTTTGAGAACCAAGGTATCAATCCAGTAGGAGGCTCCTCAACAGTCTCACTCAACTACACAAACAAACAAAGAACTCGCAACCAACGCAATAAATAGGTTGTCAATCCCTTCACGACCACTTGCAAAAGTGAGATCTGATAGAGATAGTATGATAAGATAAATATATTTTTGATATTTTATAATGTAGATGCAAAAAGTAAAGATGCAAATAAAAGTAGATTGAAAGCTTATATGATAAAAGATAGACCCGGGGGCCATAGGTTTCACTAGAGGCTTCTCTCAACATAGCATAAGTATTATGGTGGGTGAACAAATTACTGTCGAGCAATTGATAGAAAAGCGAATAATTATGAGATTATCTAGGCATGATCATGTATATAGGCATCACGTCCGCAACAAGTAGACCAACTACTGCCTGCATCTACTACTATTACTCCGTACATCGACCGACTCCTGCCTACATCTAGAGTATTAAGTTCATAAAGAACAGAGTAACGCATTAAGCAACATGACATGATGTAGAGGGATAAACTCAAGCAATATGATATAAACCCCATCTTTTTATCCTCGATGGCAACAATACAATACGTGTCTTGCTCCCCCTGCTGTCACTGGGAAAGGACACCGCAATATTGAACCCAAAGCTATGCACTTTTCCCATGGCAGGAAAGATCAATCTAGTAGGCCAAACCAAACCGATAATTCGAAGAGACTTGCAAAGATAACTCAATCATACATAAAAGAATTCAGAGGAGATTCAAATATTTCTCATAGATAAACTTGATCATAAACCCACAATTCATCGGATCTCGGCAAACACACTGCAACAAGAGTTTACATCGAATAGATCTCCACAAGAGAGGGGGAGAACATTGTATTGAGATCCGAAAAAAGAGAATAAGCCATCTAGCTAATAACTATGGACACGAAGGTCTGTGGTAAACTACTCACAACAAATCGGAGGGGCTATGGTGTTGATGTAGAAGCCCTCCGTGGTCGATTCCCCCTCCGGCGGAGCGCCGGCGAAGGCTCCAAGATGGGAGCTCGCGGATACAGAAGGTTACAGCGGTGGAAATTGTGTTTCGTTGGCTCCCCGGATGTTTTCGGGGTACGTAGGCATATATAGGAGGAAGAAGTACGTCGGTGGCCGCCCGAGGGGCCCACAAGACAAGGGGGCGCGCCCTGTAGGGGTGGGTGCGCCCTCCTATCTCGTGGCCGCCTCGGCTGCTGCTTGGCTTGCACTCCAATTCCTCTAGATCACATTCGTTCCAAAAATCACGCTCCTGAAGGTTTCATTCTGTTTGGACTCTGTTTGATATTCCTTTTCTTCGAAATACTGAAATAGGCAAAAAAACAGCAATACTGCCTGGGCCTCCGGTTAGTAGGTTAGTCCCAAAAATGATATAAATGTGTAAAATAAAGCCCATAAACATCCAGAAGGGGTAATATAATAGCATGGAACAATAAAAAATTATAGATACATTGGATACGTATCAGTATCTTTCTTTTATTTGTGACAATATCCTTCATATACTTAGCATAATGATTCATTTTAAGCATATCAGTCAAACGCATACACAAAAAGATAGGTCTAATCATTTCAGCGAAGAGCTCAAAGTCCTCATCATCCTTTTTCTTCGATGTCTTAGGAGGAAAAGGCATGGGTTTCTGAACCCATGGTTCTCTTTCTTTACCGTGCTTCCTAGCAACGAAGTCTCTCTTATCATAACGTTGATTCTTTGATTGTGGGTTATCAAGATCAACAACAGGTTCCAATCTCTACATCATTGTTATTGCTAGGTTGAGTATCAACATGAACATCATCATTAACATTATCACTAGGTTCATGTTCATTACCAGATTGTGTCTCAGCATCAGAAATAAAAATATCATTGGGATTCTCAGGGGTGTCAACAACAGGTTCACTAGAAGCATGTAAAGTCCTATCATTTTTCTTTTTATTTTTCTTAGAAGGGCTAGGTGTATCAATATTAGTTCTCCGAGAATCTTGCTCAGCTCTCTTAGGATGGCCCTCAGGATACAGAGGTTGCTGGGTCATTTTACCACCTCTAGTCATAACTCTAACATCATTATCATTATTCTTATTATTTAATTCATTGAGCAAATCATATTATGCTCTAAGTACTTGTTCTACTTGAGTGGTGACCATGGATGCATGTTTACTAAGAAGTTTAAGATCACCTTTAATTCTAGACATATAATCACTCAAGTGTTCAACCATATATGCATTACGTCTCAATTGTCTACCAACATAAGCATTGAAGTTTTCTTGTTTAACAATAAAATTATCAAACTCATCCAAGCATTAATTAGCAGACTTATTACGAGGAATATCACCTTAATCAAACTATAGAGAGAATTTACCTTTACTACCTGTGTCGGGTTATCAAGACCATGTATTTCTTCAATAGATGGTAACCTTAACATCTTCAGCTTTAATGCCTTTCTCTTTCATAGATTCCTTTGCCTCTTGCATATCTTCAGGACTGAGAAATAGAACACCCCTTTTCTTTGGAGTTGGTTAGGAGTTGGTTCAGGAAGTGTACAATCATTATCATTACTCAATATATTATTCAATAGCAATTCAGCTTGTTCAACAGTTCTTTCCCTGAAAACACAAGCAGCACAACTATCTAGGTGGTCTATGAAAGTATCGGTTAGTCCATTATAAAAGATATCAAGTATTTCATTTTTCTTGAGAGGATGATCAGGCAAAGCATTAAGTAATCGGAGAAGCCTCCCCCAAGCTTGTGGGAGACTCTCTTCTTCAATTTGCACAAAATTAAATATTTCCCATAAGGCAGCTTGTTTCTTATGAGCGGGGAAATATTTTGCAGAGAAGTAATAAATCATATCCTGGGGACTACACACACAACTAGGAGCAAGTGAATTAAACCATATCTTAGCATTACCCTTTAATGTGAAAGGAAACAATGTAAGGATATAATAATAGCAAATTTTTTCCTCATGAGTAAATAGGGTGGCTAAATCATTCAATTTAGTAAGATGTGCCACAACAATTTCAGATTCATAGCCATAAAAAGGATCAGATTCAACAAAAGTAATTAACTCAGAATCGACAGAGAAATCATAATCCTTATCAGTAACACAGATAGGTGAAGTAGCAAAAGTAGGGTCATATTTCATTCTAGCATTCAAAGACTTTTCTTTCAGCTTAGCTAACAGTTTCTTAAGATCATATCTATCATTGCAAGCAAAAAGGTCTCTAGCAGTTTCTTCATCCATAACATAACCCCCAGGCACAACAGGCAATTCATATCTAGGGGGAGAATCTTCATCATCACTTTCATTAATATCATCGGTTTCAATAATTTCATTCTCTCTAACCCTAGCAAGTTGTTCATCCAGAAATTCACCTAATGGCACAGTATTATCAAGCAAAGAAGTAGTTTCATCATAAGCATTGTGCATAGCAGAAGTGGCATCATCAATAACGTGCGACATATCAGAATCAATAGCAGGTGCAGGTGTAGGTGTTGCAAGTTTACTCATAATAGAAGGTGAATCAAGTGCAGAGCTAGATGGTAGTTCCTTACCTCCCCTCGTAGTTGGGGAAAAAATCTTGGTTCTATCATCTCTCAAGTTCCTCATAGTGATCAACAGATATAAATCCTAAGTGACTCAAAGAATAGAGCTATGCTCCCCGGCAACGGCGCCAGAAAAAGGTCTTGATAACCCACAAGTATAGGGGATCGCAACAGTTTTTGAGGGTAGAGTATTCAAGCCAAATTTATTGATTCGACACAAGGGGAGCCAAAGAATATTCTCAAGTACTAGCAGCTGAGTTGTCAATTTCAGCCACACCTGAAAGACTTAATATCTGTAGCAAAGTATTTAGTAGCAAAGTAGTATGGAAGTAATGGCAACAGTGGAAGAAGTAATAGTAGCAGTTTTGTAGCAATCGTAACAGTGGCAAGGGAGAAGTAACTAAGCAAAGATCAATATGTGAAAAGCTCGTAGGCAATGGATCAATGATGGATAATTATGTCGGATGCAATTCATCATGCAAATGTTATAACATAGGATGACACAGAACTAGCTCCAGTTCATCAGTGTAATGTAGGCATGTGTTTCGAATATAGTCATACGTGCTTATGGACAAGAACTTGAAGGACATCTTTTGTCCTACCCTCTCGTGGTAGCGGGTTCCTATTGGAAACTAAGGGATATTAAGGCCTCCTTTTAATAGAGTACCGGACCAAAGCATTAGCACTTAGTGAATACAGGAACTCCTCAAACTACGGTCATCACCGGGAAGTGTCCCGGCTATTGTCACTCCGGGGTTTGCCGGATCATAACACGTAGTAGGTGACTATTGACTTGCAAGATAGGATCAAGAACTCACAAATGTTCATGAAAACATAATAGCTTTAGATCTGAAATCATGGCACTCTGCCCCTAGTGACAAGCATTAAGCATGGCAAAGTCATAGCAACATCAATCTTAGAACATAATGGATACTAGGGATCAAATCCTAACAAAACTAACTCGCTTACATGGTAAATCTCATCCAACCCATCACCGTCCAGCAAGCCTATGATGGGATTACTCACGCACGGCGATGAGCATCATGAAATTGGTGATGGAGGATGGTTGATGATGACGATGGCGACGGATTCCCCTCTCCGGAGCCCCGAACGGACTCCAGATCAGCCCTCCCGAGGAAGATTAGGGCTTGGCGGCGGCTCCGTATCGTAAAACGCAATGAATCCTTCTCTATGATTTTTTCCTCCCACAACATGAATATATGGAGTTGGAGTTGAGGTCGGTGGAGGTCCAGGGGGGCCACGAGGCAGGGGGCGCGCCCTGCACCCTCGTGGACAGGGTGTGGGCCCCCTTATGTTGATTCTTACGCCAATATTTTTTATTAATTTCAAAAGGTGAATCCGTGGATTTTCAGGTTATTTCGAAAACTTTTATTTCTGCACAAAAATAACACCATGGCAGTTCCGCTGAAAACAGCGTCAGTCCGGGTTAGTTCCATTCAAATCATGCAATTAGAGTCCAGAAAAAGGGCAAAAGTGTTTGGAAAAGTAGATACGTTGGAGACATATCACTCATCCGCGCCCGGACGAGCTGTGGTGAGTCACATACATCGACCGTCGTCATCTGCGTTGGCCGAAAGCTCTCCGGAATCGCCCAGCTGACCGTCGAATGCTCCTATATCCCAACGGGGTAGGATGGCTTAATCCGGTCGGTGCTCAGATGGAAGGGATGCGGGGATCCGGGCGCGGTTGAGGAGACAGTTGCTCCACCATGTCCGAACCTCCCTACGTCGTCGCCGCCTCCCTCTCTCGCTATCGGCGTCGCCCCAACTTCTGGGCGATGTTCTCCGCCTTGCAAGTCGCAGCCGACGAAGGGACCCCGTCGACGGACGAGGCGGACTGTGTCTCCGTCGTGGCAGTTTAGGTCGGGCTGGACGACATCTTCGGTAGTGGATCGGGACCGGTGGTGAGGATTGTGAGCAAGGGTGAAGGGCGACGAGGGTCCGGGCGCGGGAAAGGCTGGAGGACGGCGGGAAGAGGAGGAAGGGTCTGGTGGATTTAGTGCAATTTGCGATGGGGTCAGGCTGTCGGATCCGACGTGACGGCGTGCCTGGGCGCCCCATATCCGCCTCATATTTAGGCTGGATTTGAGGGGTGCCAGTCAGGCCGGGCGTTTGAGACCCTTTCAAGGAGCCCGTCTAAGTTAAAAAATCATGACCGGTCAGTGATCGGACGGCCTGCCCGAACGTACGAGTTGAGACGCCGGACTGTAGATGCTCTTATGCCTTACAAGTGAAAAATACGCACCTGATTAAGCGAGTGCAAATAGAAAAAAATCATGATGATGAATCGAATCAAAACTGGTCTCCATGCTTCCCCAAATCCCATCATTTTCCCTACGCACGGGATTGAATAGCACGTTGCTTTTGGCCCTGCCAGGAAATTTACTAATCAGCATCCCGCAAAAGGAAAAGAAAAAAACTAATGGGCGCAAGTGAGCGGTCGTCAGTTAATGAACAAATTCAGTGGCCCACCGAGCTATAGCTCTGGCACATGCGTGCCAAACAAAGACGACCATTAAATTGGTTACATTTCCATGCCGCGGCAGCAGCCAGCAGCCAGGCCCCATCCAGCGCATGTTCCGTGGATGATCAGTGGAGCGATCATTTAATCTACCACGTATAATGAATCAACGATAGTTTTGGGTTGGATGATGTACGTTTGTGCCGCGCGCGGCGCGATCATCAAACTAAAATCATTGTCTACCATGTTAAATTTGTTTGGGAGTTTCAATTTCTTTTCCTGTTTTCATAAAATGTTCATGTTTCCTAAAATTGTTCATGATTCCAAATTGTCTTACGAGTTTCAAAAAATGTCCCTATTTTTAAAAAAATGAACATATGCTCAGAACAGTGTTTGTGATTTTCAAAAAAGGCTCAGTTTCAGAACATGTTTCAGTTTTTCAGAATTTGCTCACAAAATGTGAAAAGTTTTCGGGTTTCATAAATCATTCATTTTTTTTGAAAAAACATTTTTTAAATACATGAATAATTTTTTAAATTCCATACATTGTTTCTAGTAAAAGGAATAATTTAAACTTTTTTTGAAACATACGAAGATTTTATTGGATGTGTGAACAAATTTTAGGATCAAGAACATTTTTTGGAATTTTGAACAGAATTTTTAAAATTTGAACTTTTTGGATATCCTGATCAGTTTTATGAAATTCAAACAATTTTTGATTTTTTAACATCTTTTAAAGGGACCTTTTTTAGAAAAGGAAAAAGGGAAAAGAAAATGTTTGGATCTGCGCTGTGTTTCATTCTAGTATATTTGCGCTGCTATGCAATCAGGACTGCTCAATAGATCTGCTGGCTAGCATGACACATTCCACGGTTGAAGGTCTGGATTTGGCGGAAACAACTAATCAAAGGGTACCCCTTACAGAGCCCCTCAAGGGTCAATTTGGTGGACTAAGAGCACGCTCTCAGCCGCCGCCACATGTCGCATGTTAGGTTCTTCCTCATGAAAAAGAATTGGTAAGCGTTTGCGCGTCTTAGATGGGTTTTTCTTGTTTTTAGGGCTTTTCAATTTTTGCCCGGTTTTCCCTAGGTTTTGGAGGGAAAAATAATTCGGAAAAAATTGCGTGAAAAAATGTGTTTATTGCTTTTATGGGAGGTACATGTTTTATTTCGCGAGAGGCACAACGGTGCCTCTCGAAATAGAAAAAGAAAAATGTGTTTTTTGCTTCCAAGGGAGCTACACATTTTCTTCTCGTGCAGGCACATATTTGCTTCCGCGAGAGACATAGTTGTGCATCTCGGAAAAGGGAAAAACTTGTTTCTTTTCTTCCATGAGAGGTAAAAATTTGCTTGTGTCTCTCGAAATGAAAAAAATGTTGTTGTTTTTTATTCCATGGAAGACACATATTTGCTTCTCATTAAGGCACAAATTTGCTTCTGCAATAGCCACAACTGCGCCTCTTAGAAATGAAAAAAACCACGTTTTTTTTTGCTTTTGCGAGAAGCACATATTTGCTTCTCGTGGAGGCATAGATTTGCTTCCACGAAAGGACCCGAAAGGAAAAAAGTGCTTCTGGTTCTGCTTTTTTCGTGCTTTAGAAAAAAAGATCATCGAAAAAAATATTATTATGGGATGTACTTTCAACGATCTGGACACGAAGAATTCAACGGTGAAAAAGATTTGGAATTTGGACGCGAGGTTTTAGAGATAAAATATTTTGAATAAATGAATCTATGAAAAAAGGAAAACTCCTAAGTTGCGACATATGGTGCACATGAGTGCGCCGCTTCTCTAACCTCTGAGAAGGTAAGAGTGACCTTGGCAAAGACTTACCCAACAATTAGTAATCGAGAAGGCCAATTTGGCTCCCGGGCTCAGCTGCACCCCCGCCAACGAAAAAAATCAAAACAAATACTAGAAAAATTCAAAAAATTCCATTTTTTTGTGGTAGATAATTTGATACGTGAGGTTCGCTGAAAATTTCAAATCGTTTAGACATTTGAGCATCTCCCGAAAAAAAGACAAAATCAGGGTCTGTTAAAAAGTGTATTGTTCACGAACTGTTTTGAACCGATTTGTCTTTTTTGCCGAGAGCTGCTTAAATGTCCAAATGAGTTGAAATTTATAGTGGACCTCACGTATCAAATTATCTACTACACAATTTTTTTTTGATTTTTTTGAATTTTTCTGGTATTTGCTTTGAATGTTTTTCTGAGCGGGAGCATCTGAGCCTGGGCTCAGACGCAGATTTTCATTAGTAATCTCCCTATTTAGCGCTTCAGGCGCTAGATCCTTCGATATTCGTATGCGGCGCAGACCCTCTTCATGCAACTGGGCTGGCCTGTATAACGTGAACGACGTTACCTTCTGGTCAGTTTTAAGAAACTTCTAGAAGCTTTTCGACTGGTTTTTCTGTTTTTATATTTTGTCCTTTACCTTTTTTTTTTCCTTTTTTTTGTTTCTGTTCTTTTTCATTTTTTCCTTTTTCTTTACTCATTCCCTTCAAATGTGTGAACTTTTTTTTTCACATTTGAACTTTTTTCTCATATTCTGTGAACCTTTTTCTAATTCATGAGCATATTCAAATTTGTAATTTTTTTCCTAAATCTTTGAATATTTTCAAATTCACAAATTATTTTTCAAATTTGTGAACTTTTTTAGATGAATTTTCTTCAAATCCATGAACTTTCTCAAAATTTGGTGAGCATTTTCCAAATGCGTGAACTTCTTTTCAAATTCGCGTGCTTTTTCAAATCCATGAACATTTATTAAATTAGTTTGATTTTTCAAGTTAATTAATTGTTTTCAAATTCATGAACATTTTTTAAAATTCCTGAACTATTTTCGGATACATGAAATTTTGAAACTAACGAGGTATTTTATAAAAGTCAATGGCCCTGATCAACAGTCATATTGTAGGATGCGGCAGTTGTTTTTGGCTAGACCAAAACCTCGTAGCTCGTGAGCTTATTGAGCGCTCGATAGTTCGGCTTGTTAAGCTCGTAGCTCGATTCTTAATGAACAGAGCCAATCATTGATTTCGGCTCGTTAAGCTTAACAAGCTTAACGAACGAGCTATGAGTTCACGAGTAGCTCATTAAGCTCATTAGTAACAACACAACACATATTTTCATCTTACGTGACAAATTTTTTGTGGCACCTCGGACCATCTATTCAATCTAATCGATATATGAGGCAACAAACTAGTGTTTTTTTTGTAGTCAGCATATTTCATCTTGAAAACTACACCTACACATTCATCATGTATATCGTAACACATTAGTATAATCTGTTAACGAGCTTAACGAGCACTCACGAGTTTAACGAGCTTCAAACGAGCCGAGCCGAGTCGGGTTTTCTGCTTATTAATCTTAACGAGCTTAACGAGCACAAACTTAACGAGTACGAGCTTGACGAGCCGAGCTGCTTGTTAATCCACCCCTACTTGGCAGGTCGGCAATCGTTTGTTTTTTTGGCAGTAGCAATCATTTTTTGTTTTAGTTTTTTTATGGCAAGTAGCGACCGCTTGGTGGACGAGCGAGCGCGCTGGTGTGCTGGTGCACATGAGCAACCGTGTGAGTGTCGGCTCGTTAAATGGCGCGTAGAACGCCAATTAGGAGAGCTCCCCTGCCTAGACTAAAAAAAGGATAGCTCCCTTGCTGCTGCAAGCCACCTTACAGAGGACCAGGTAAGGCTGATCTTAATGGGCTGCTGCAGGCGGTGAGTCTGAGAAGGCCCGAGGCCCAAACTGCAGCCGATGGACTAGTCCAGTACAAGCATGGGGTGACCTCCTCGGAGGCGCAGCGGTTCCACCTGATCATCAACAAATTCAAGAGTGATTGGCCAAAATCAAGCCACCTTTCGGAGGACCAGGTAAAGCTGATTTTAGTGTACTGCAGGGG
>NC_041389.1:46262125-46264651 GCF_002162155.2 Triticum dicoccoides
AAGGCTGATCTTAATGGGCTGCTGCAAGCGGTGAGTCTGAGAAGGCTCGAGGCCCAGACTGCAGCCACTGGACTAGCCCAATACAAGCATGGGGTGACCTCCTCAGAGGCACAACGGTTCCACCTGATCATCGGCAAATTCAAGAGTGATTGGCCAAAATCAAGCCACCTTACAGAAGACCAGGTAAAGCTGATTTTAGTGTACTGCAGGGGGGGCTGTCCCCCGGTTCCTGTGGTGTCGTGGAGACGACCCCATAGAGCGACATGGTGAAGAATGAGGGTCGCTGCGCCGAAGTGAGGAAGGAAAAGCCTCCGGCATTTGTTCTATTGATGTAAGACGACCCGTATTTGCACTATCTGTGTGGGTAATAAAATAAAATAAATTACTCATGTACTCTCGCTTCCTATTTGGTGAAATTTGTCACTGTATATCACATAACTAGAGATGCCCTCGTCAGGGAAAAAAATGCTTCATCGATCCATGCTTTTGCGTTCGTGCTGCTGCTTTGACATCCTTTGAAAATCCAGTGTCAATTGTTTCTTATATGAAAGAAATCTGGATATGAGGTCCAAGTCCAGTACCGATATTGTAAGATAGACGAGTGCTAGCTTTTTAGTTTAATCGTCGATCGAAAGTGATCTCTCTCTTGTTCTTACGTGAGCATGGGATTCCCTACCCGATGATGAGCTATATTTTTTGGACACCTCTTTGTTTTATTCTTTACGCACTAATTAATACTTTTTTCGTCCAAAAATAAGTGCTTTCCTCTCCTTACATGCTTCGTGTCTATTTAATTCTGTTACAACAATAATCGGCTTGGGCTGCATTACGCTTCAGAGATATATCCAGGTGGGGGAACTCTAAGCGGCGGCATCGCCGCTAAGTGCGTCGCCGGACCTCATGTGTAGGGACATTGTTAAGCATGTGCATATGAATGTGTTATTCATGTGTATAAATTTTCATTATGAAATGATTTAAGATGTGATCTAAAAATACACATTCCTAGATCTGCCCATAAAAATCCATGGATTTTATCTTTTGTTTGTATAGCTCACATCTTAAGTAATTTATCATATTTCCACATACAACAGTAATTATGCCATGAAACTTTATACGTCATTAGGATAGGTCAATATGTATATTTGATATTTTTTTCTTCTGAACTTGCTAAAACTTCATATTCTTATTTTTGAGCCCAAAGTCCAAAATGCCTCACTCCATATTTCACACACCTACATAAGAGATGTACCATACAAAAAAATGGCACGGTAAACACATGTAACATGTGAGAGAATTCATTTAAGAAGGACATTATAATATGCACATTCTTATTTCCCGATCATGTTTACGTTCGACCAGATGATAGAGGCAAGACCATATTTAATACAACATTTAAGGAAGATACCATGGCGAAAACTATTGAGATTCAAGTCCGTCCATATGCATCCAATGACATCTTTAGCAGATGCGCTATAAAATAACCCCCCACCCTACCCTTTATCCACAAAAGTGTAAAATTTAATAGGGAGTGAAACTTTTCTTCATATAGCAGATCCCCTAAAACTTAATCTCCCATTTTTCCCTTTTCCAATTAATCTAAACGTTGGGCGAATAGTTCAAACAAATGCAACATATTTCAGAACAAACATAAACAATTGAAATGCACAACATCATAATTCAACTTTCAGCATAAGTTAACTTCATCAAATCCAACAAAAAACTAATAAATAACCATAATTTATGCCAAAAGACACCGAATGAACATCTTCATTCCAAAAACGACAAAACACACGGTGGACCTCCATCATAGTTCACAAGTGGCTCACGCACTCACGGCGACACCGGTGGCACCACTATTATCTCTCCCGCCACCAAAAAACTTTGCCAATATGTCTCCACTAGTTAACTCCCAATATTTTCTTGGCTTCTCGTCCATTTTGGTAGGATCTGTAAACATGATAGCATGTTCATCGGCAATCCTCTTGTTCCTATCTTCCTCGGTCTCCAATGCAAGCATTTGCTCCTCAATCTCAATCTTTTTTTCCTCAGCCTCCAATGCAAGCCTTGGCACCTTAAGTTCAAGTTTTTCTTTTCTTACGCTTGCACCTTTCTCTCATTGACCTCCTCCTCCTCCTCCTCCACCTTAACCTCAACATTTCTCATCATTTCTTGGCTATAAGGCATGGACATAGCAATGTCATCGAGGTTGAATGTGTGGCTTGTCAGTTGTTCCATGAAACTATCCAAATAAGCATTCAATTGCTCACTACAATAGCAAAGGAAATATATAGCAATTAGTTCATAGCATGACTCACTCAACTGGGAAATTGCAAAAAAACATTGCAGGAATTTCCTCGAGCATCGGCCTCGTTTCTTGTCTTGTCTAAATCCATCTCATATTTGGTCACCGGAGGTGGAGGGGGTGGTGGCACGGTTGCACGAGGACACGGGGTAGGCGTTGATGCTGCCGGAGGCCGAGGGGAATGTGTCTTCTTCTTCTTTTTTGTCGGCGCCGCCTTGACGTCT
>NC_041389.1:46265072-46270929 GCF_002162155.2 Triticum dicoccoides
ACGTTGGGTTCGCGTCGGCGCTGCGGGAGGCCGATGGGAAGGCATTGACGTTAGCGCAGTCTTCTTCTTCTTCGTCGGCGCCGCATTGGCCAACAATCGACGCTCATGTTTGTTGTTCAGCTGGGCCAAGGGCCATCGGGTGTCGGGGCAGAGCCAACGTCAACAGCTGCTGATGACCGAGAGTTGTCGATGATGTTCTTCCTTTGGCACCGACGTTTGAGTGTTGGCGGCGCCGAATTGGCGACTGACAGTGGGTCTCCGGCGCCGGCGGGTGCCTAGGGGTGCGGTAGAGGTGAGGCTGTCCATTCTCACGGTCATAAGGAATTTGCTAGGTAGTGCTTAATCCCTAAAAATTTCCCCCCCCAAAATAGCTTTTGAGACCTGCTAGTGATGCCTCAAGAAGAGCACATTTTTGTGCTAATCATTACGTGCTTCAGAAGCACAGAACATATTTCAGATGACCACAGAAATAAACGAACCCCAAAAAAATCCACTAAGATAAATATTCGGCCAAAGGCAGGTGAATATTGTCAGAAGAACCTCATCATGCTTGCTTTGCGTGCCACCTGAGGCAATGAACATATTTTATACGACTTTCTTTTGAGGGCATATCTCCTATGACTTTAAAAAAGGAACCACATGGTGGCATCTCTATTTAAGAAGGACCAGGACATGATTTCTTGTTTCTGCTTTACATGCTGCCAGGGCCAAAGAACATATTCTATATGTCCTGCAGGTATAATTGAGAAGGACCACAGCACATGGAAATTTTTGTTTATACTATAACCGCTGCCAGTGGCAACGAACATATTTCATACGAAAATAATTTACTGGGTTACATGCCCACACACATAGCATTAATAATTGTTTCAGAACAATTTCATCGCATGAGGTTCACCTTTGTTCGCTAGTTAGAGGCAATGACGCACATAATAACTATTGCAGCGACAAATACCGATGTTTACCCAAACTGATACCCGATAGTGCCTTCTAATGACACGGATCAGCTTGCTAGCTAGTGTCCTGCTCTGCGCTAGGCGTACGTGCAGTGTTGATTTTGGTCGGTCGGGTGGCACAGCCAGGCTAGGTTGACACACAGCTTAGAGGCCAGTGTGGACGTACCAAAATCTTCCTCCGCATTGGGTGTTGGCTTTGGTCGCTTGAGCAGAGCCATCGTCTAGGCTGGTGGAAATGCCGGAGCGGTGACTTTGGAATCTGTAGTTGTGTTGTAGGGTGTCGTCTCTAGCCGATGAGTGGCAGAGTCGGCTTGGGTGGTGCGCAGCCTTGAAGCTGGTGCGTGTTTGTGTTGCTTTGTATCGGTTTTCGGCCATTTTTCGTATTAACTAATAGTCCATTTCTTCTTAATTTCCACACTAGCTGACCAATTCTCTTTTTTTAGCAAAAAGGACTTGGATATATTGTAAATGTTCATCAGAAGTGCAAAGCACTCTAAAAGTAATAAAAATTACATCGAGCCCTTCCGACCAGCGAACAATCATTGTCGTTAACAGAACAAGACATAAGTGTGACATCAGCATGTTGATGTCGTTGCTCCCATGCTCGAGCCCGTCTAACCTTGCTGATGACAGTGGGAAGTTCTTCATGTACGCGACCCCGAGGACCAGCGTCCTGGAGCCGCATCCATCATTGATTTGAAGAACCAAGTAACAAATCTCGCCGCCCATAGGCATGGCGACAAACCCTAACCTCGCCACTCCGAAGAGTTAGTAGGAATCTACGTCGCGGCTCATTATAATCCTTCCTGACGGACAAACTTACAGAGGATAGGAGCCTAGAAAACTGACTCGAAAATGAAGCGCCACATCCGCCAGAGCACCACCCCTGCGAGGACTAAAACTCTAACCTATATATTAGCCGGAGTCAAGGCACCCAGACTTCCTTCCCTACCACCAGCCGCCGGAAGCGTTAGCCCGTGTAGTCACACGCTCGCTGGCAGGGATCGAGGGGAGAACGACTTTCCCTAGTCGTCTTGTAAGAGGGGAAAGTGAGAAAGAACGATCACCCATCAATCCTTTTTTTCTTAAAATAGAGACAAAACTCTTCTTGGTCTCTCAACAAAAAAGAAAACTTTCATGCAGATAATGTAGTTCACTCATGGCTTCATGCTAGATTTTTACTAGTAAGAGCTAGAATTTCCCACACTAGTAGTTATCATGTGTTTCAACAAACACGTGAACCAATATGTGGTTAGATGATTAGGAAGACAGTGATATCCCCAGCCCATCATGGTTCAAGTCCTGGTGCTCGCCTTTATCCTAGATTTATTTCAGGATTTTCATAAAATCTCAAGATAGTATGCCGGGTCAGTCTGTCGGAGGTGCTCATAGGGGTAGGGTCCTTCATAGGGGTGAGTGTATGCGTGTATATATGAGCATTTGCGTCTGTACTATGTTAAAAAAAGACACCAAATATCATGGTATATCAATTAGTTGTGTGCCTACATTTTATAGCGAACCGGAACAATTCATTGATGAAATAGTATCCATATATATTGTGAGCGGCGGTGGAGGGCGCTGCAAACTGTCTACTTTGTTTAGTACTATATATATAATTTGTAATGTATCCTCATAAAATAACGCAGAACGACTCTAGTTTAAACAAAATTATATTGCTTCGGATATGTGTAATTAATGAGACAGGGTGTGCCTTGGCTTGTTCGGCTTTTTATGTAATAACTTGGATGTTTTACTTGGCTAGTAATAGTGTACGTGCAATGCAAGTTAATAGTACTATTAAGTAAGGTATTAATTATATTGCACATAAAAATTAGGCATGATATAAATTGCATGTTAATATTAGATAGGATATAATTACTTGGTTAATCCTGTCATTCACATTAGGCATGACATTAATTTATGGAAGGTCAGCCCATCAGGGTTCAAGTCCTGGTGCTCGCCTTTATCCTGGATTTATTTCAGGATTTTCATAAAATCTCAAGATAATATGCCGGGTCAGTCTGTCGGAGGTGCTCATAGGGGTAGGGTCCTTCATAGGGGTGAGTGTATGCGTGTATATATGAGCATTTGCGTCTGTACTATGTTAAAAAAACAGACACCAAATATCATGGTATATCAATTAGTTGTGTGCCTACATTTTATAGCGAACCGGAACAATTCATTGATGAAATAGTATCCATATATATTGTGAGCGGCAGTGGAGGGCGCGGCAAACTGTCTACTTTGTTTAGTACTATATATATAATTTGTAATGTATCCTCATAAAATAACGTAGAACGACCCTAGTTTAAACAAAATTATATTGCTTCAGATATGTGTAATTAATGAGACAGGGTGTGCCTTGGCTTGTTCGGCTTTTTATGTAACTTGGATGTTTTACTTGGCTAGTAATAGTGTACGTGCAATGCAAGTTAATAGTACTATTAAGTAAGGTATTAATTATATTGCACATAAAAATTAGGCATGATATAAATTGCATGTTAATATTAGATAGGATATAATTACTTGGTTAATCCTGTCATTCACATTAGGCATGACATTAATTTATGGAAGGTACTAAACATGTTTAACGCTAAATATCGGAGTGACGTATAGACTATTGGACACATGTGGTTGAATGGATGAAAATTTTTGTATCTCCTCTACTCCTTTTATATTGGTCTAGGTATAGATACTTTAATAATTATGGTTGTGTGCGAGCGCATAATGCAGAGACCGGGGTATGGCCAACAGAAAAGGGACCAGAACCAAACGAAAGATGTAAAGCGGCAACAATATTACAAAGGATAAATTCCTAACCAACAGGTGCACGCATACCTATTAGGAGGCGCATACCTCTATTCAGGCTAGCTCTTTGAGGTGCCACTAACTATATATACGCACACATGCATCGCGTGGGTGTGCTACCACTTAAGCGAGAATACGCAGACACACACATATAGTTTGGGGAACAAAATGCAACCTTCGGAGTCGCACAAGGAGGCAAAACTGGAGGTGCAGCACTACCAACCTGAGCTGCTGAGGGCAGCTCGGATGGGCCTTCTGCACCAACTACGTGATATTCTGGGCAGTGACAATACAACTATCACACCGGTTGTGTTGGAGCCTGTAGTCATGATCGACATTGAGAGGGTCGACATCGACGTTGAAAGGGTGGACACCCTGGAGATGGACTCGATCCTCCATGTCGTTGCGGTGAGCGGCGATGAAGAGAACTTCTTGGAGTGCGCAAGCGTGATTCACGAGAAGGCCAAGCACCTCCTGGACGCAGGCAATAGCAAGGGTGATACGCCCTTTCATTGCGCTGCAAGAGCTGGCGGGGTGGAGATGCTCTCTCGTCTCATCCATCTGGCAAGAGCCGACGGCGGGCATGCAAGGGTGACGGATGTGCTCAGAAAGCAGAACAAGAAAGGCGAGACGGCCCTTCATGAGGCCCTCCGCTTGGCCAACAAGAAAACTATGAAGGAAATGGTTAAAAAGTTAATGGAGGTGGATCCAGAATTGGCTTGCATTCCGCATTGCGACGCTACATCGCCCTTGTACCTGGCCGTCTCACTAGGACATGATGATATTGCAGTCTTTTTGCATTCGGAGAACGAGAAGCTGTCCTACTCTGGACCATATGGACAAAACGTCTTGCATGTCGCCGTGCTTAGGGGCAAAGGTGCGTGTTGTTATTTTATTATTTTAATTTGATGGAGCATTTCTGTCCATCTCCCCATACTTTAAGATGCATAGTATGCCTAGGGCGCATATAGATGTGTCCTACTTATTGCATATCTAAGTGACCCAATCAAATATAGAAGAAAAAGAAAAAGGAAAGAAATACCCGCATGAACCTTCCTGTAAAATCAATGACATGAGATTTATATGTGCAATACTTAGGGCACATCTAGACGTGCTTTAGCAGGACTGTATTTTTTTGGATGCTAAGTTACAACAATTTCCTGGGATTTCTTTGCCACACTAATTACCATATTTTGGTTGTACTTGTCTTTCGAAAAGAGGGAAAACTTTATATCTTTACAAACTTTGAAGTCCAGGCATCTCACATCAGCTGGGTACAAAAGGTCAAAAAGCTAAAGCAACAAAAATGTAATATGATCGCATCTGTAATCCTATAACTGGACTGTCATGAAAATGGGTTGAATATATCACGTGCTACCATCTCACATCGGCTGCACCCATAGTCTATGAACATTCATGCCCTACGCACATTGTAGATAAATCATGTGAGGATCCAGCTGGTAGAAATATTACCTGCAATATTTTTTTTGCAACTTTTGTCCAGTTAAAAGCACAATCATTTCAATAATTCTATATTTCCCAAACTAAAGTGTATAATCCCACGTGGATTCGAAGCTTTAGCCAGAAGTGGGGCAACCGGCAATCTAGAAGTAGATGCTGGACTAATCTATTGTTGTCACTGAATAATAACATACACTATTCCTTATCCTCTCGCACAACACATAAGTTTAACATACTTCAATTTCAAAAGATTTCATGAACGTCCAGCAGGTTAATTCTCGGTGGCAAAGTTCTAACCATGAAATTATCGAAAGACAACTAATTAGTCGATACCACTCTTGGCATACAATACTCAAAATTATACAAGATCAGCTATTGGCTTATATCTTTTGACTCTGATTTCAGTAGAACTTCATAAAAATAAAATAAATAAAAGTGCCACTAGAAAAATTACAGAAGTCTGCTTTGCTAATTCCGCGGTCTAGTGAGCTCCCGTGAAAATAAAAAGTAGTTCAACTTGAAATGCACAACTGTAAATTCGGTGAATTCAGTACTTCATTGTAGAAAAATAACAGAAATACATAATCATTTCGTACACATGAAAGTATTCCCGAAGTTCAACAACTGTTAAT